>NW_027072089.1:17444501-17684501 GCF_038088225.1 Cyrtonyx montezumae | reverse complement strand
TGTTTTTAAAATCGTCTTTGCCTTTTACCCATTATCAGTAGTGGTATAATATTAAGCACAGATATTCTTTTCAGTATTGTGTTGAGTTTCAGTTTTCTTTTGACAGTACAATAAATTTCAGGTATGTAGTCAAGATAGCCTCTTTCCTATTCTTACATTGTCAGTGGTTTTCATAAGTATTGAAACAGTTTAATACAGTGCTTTCTTTTGCAAAATGCCAGTTCGTGGCAACCCTTTTTTTTTTTGTGTGTGTGTGTGTATGTGTGTGTCAAATATATTTGCTTTTGAAAAGACAAACCTATTTTTATATGTTTATTACTCAGGGAAGACATTTCTTCTACTTGTTGTTTTTCAAATAACGTTGAAAAATATTTACCTTAAGCTCTTTTTTTGTTTTTATTTTTTTTTTGTGCTACTTCTTGACAAGAGATATATATTGTCCAAGTTTATTCCTGGGTGTCATCTTGATCTTTTTGTTCATTAGACTCCATAATGACTAATCTACAATTAAGAATCTATGTTATTATATCAGTGATGCAGTACTGCAAAATGAAATTCGCTGCTTAGAGAAGTTTTGCAGTTGGTATTAATTACAATAAAAGGATAGGAAGAAATTTTCTATGATTCTGTGTAACTGTCTTTGCTCATTTTTCTTTTTATCAGGAGTGGATTCTGTATGTAAAGAAGCAAAAAATATTTATTTTGTTTTAATTGATCGTAAATGTGTAGAGAAGAGGCTCGTAAATCATTCTGTGGAGTTTTGTAAGTTTAAAAGAGGCATTAGTACGTGCACAGTGATGCACTGTCACTGAGCTCTGGTAGGCTTGTGTGTAGGTGTTTGGCTTAGAAACAGAATCGAGGGGTGAGAAATTTTTGCTTTTTGCCTCTTATAAAATTCCCAATTAACATAAAATACAGCAGAAGGGTAGCTGCAACATGTCTCGATGCTAAAGTAGGGTAGGAAATAAAGTATTTTTTTATCTTTACCATTTAAAAATAAATGCTTATTTTTTTTTCCTCTGACAGAGTTTCACTTTGCACTCCCCTTTAAATTACACTGTGCTGTACTGAAGGCACTTGCAATGCTTTCAGTTTAATCAAAGCAGAGTACGAGGTAAGCAGCTGCCTGTGCCTCTTGAGTATGAATCATGAATGATGATTTTGAGTTTTCTGGGTCTGAGTACTAATTCTTTGCAAACAATTTATCTTTATGTTGCAAGATATTCACACCACATGTTGAAATAGCACATGTATTTGCAGTCATGTATTAATGGACGTGTATATGTATTTAGACATGTAGATGAGATGTAAAATAGTGCAATTGAATCTTATTTTTTTTTTGTATTCACTAATTCATATTTTTGTAACCTATATAATAGCTATTACAAATATTCATACAGTGCACAGTGGAATAAAGTGTGGGGGAAAGCAAGCTTCCATCACCAATGCCAATTATTTCTGTTAAACATACCATTTATTTCATCAATATTGTAGGGGTACCTTACTAATAATTAAACTTGCTGTCAAGTCATATTGCGTAGCTGGAAAAGCAGGTCTCTGATCAAAAATAGCATTTCTTTATGTCAGAAGAAAATTGTTCTGCTTTGGTTGGTGATATGACTAGAGCAAGTTAGGAGACGGACAAGATTTTATTTTTTTTTTAAGGGAGATTTTATTTTTTTTATCCATGTCATTAAGATTAAGATTTACGTGACTCCTGTGATGTGTTCCTAAAGAGGAAAAAGAAAGAATCTGAGATGTTCTTGAAGAGATATGTTAACCATATGTACTTCTCAAATTTAGTTTCTGGGCTGCCAGTCTCGCATGAAGATGCAACTGCTGTCAGTCTAAATACAGCCTGTAAATTAAGAAGTTCTTCGATTGTAGAGTTTTGCCTTTAAGGATATAGTCTTCGCATTGACACTTTCACCTGCTTGTTTTTATTTTTCTCTATTCAAATGAGGGATCAAATAGGCATCCTACTTGATAAATGTTCATTTGTGATGTTTACTCAAAATCAAATCCCATATTATTAGAAGTCCTTGAAGGCTTTTTGCACTGCATTCTTTAAGAGTGCTTTTAAGTAGCTCTTGTTAAAGGCGTGAGTCCGTAGCATTTTGCCTAACTTCTATTATGGATTTTGAAGTTTATTTATCTTATTTGGATGCAGATGAAAAGATTATTTAAAATAATAGATGTGGATTGTGAAACTACTGTGCTTGAGGAAAGGATATACCACTTTAAAAGGTATTAGCATAAAGATATAGCGCATTTGTTTATTATGTTTCAAAATCAGCTGCTAGTATCTCTGCCACAGGTAACAATTGACTTTTCAGGCTTCAAGTTAATAGCCTTGTCTCTTGCTTGTAGGGATCAATATTAGTATTAATTAATCACCATTATCAGCCCTAGGATCTGGTTCTATTTGTTGTTACATCAGCAAAATATCAATATAGAAAGTGGACTCTCAGATCGTCATGGCAACTTCATCTCTTGGGTCAAAGAAAGTTTATCTTATCTGTGCATGGAGAGTGGCAAACTGTTTAGGGATCTAGTTTGAACTCTAAGAACATTGATTTAGTTTTTGTTTGTGAATAGAGACTGAATTCCAATCACAAGGGATAGGTAAGATTTAAATATTAATGCCCACAGGCTTCTCTGAGCGTGTGTCATTACCATTACTGTCGGATTGTCTTTTTGAGATGACACAATGGTAGAGGAGAATTGTGTAGTTAGGATTACTTAAAGCTTAGCAATTTGGGTATTGGACAAACAGGTTATAAAGTGAAAGTAAAGAAATTCTAGAGTGCTCATGCAGTAATATTTCTTCTCCCATGCTATGCATGGTTGGGATTTATTCCACTTAAATAAAATTAAGTGTAGAAGTAACTTAGAAGCACATTCCTTCTACCAACTCATATTCTACGTATTTTATTATGCATTCTCCCTTAAAAGACTTTTCAAACAAGTATCTGGAAAGTCAGAAGAAATAGTATCACTGTTCCACTAGCTCCTGAATCAACATCTGTCAGACATCGTAGAAAATATGTGTGCAACAGCCTCGTTAATTATTTTTTAGTCTTGTAAGCTGATTCAATCATCTGTAAGCTTGTGACAATAAAATATCAATAATGCTGAGTTATCGTGTTGTAGTATCCTTTTTCTATATTACTAATTGCCCACTAAGAGTTCTGCTACTAGACAACACGTCTGAGACTTCTCTGTGCATATATAGTCTTAATATGGTTGAATATTGTCCTGAGGGCTTGGAAGACAATGATTACAAGTTTTGCCTTGGGAAACAAGTGCACTTTTTTTTACTCAGTTATTTGTAAATGTTGTATATGTACATTGATTTGTTTGATAGCTCGTTAGGACATGCTGTATTTGAGACAAAGATTAAGAGTATCCATATACTTGCCTTCTAGTTATTGGCTGAGTATTTTCTTTTTATTCCTAGAATGTGAAATAACAAAAAAAAATCTGTCTTATGCAGTGATGCAGGTTAAGTATTGTTTTGTGGAACGCAAATGGTATAAGAGCAGTTCAGCACATTTGCAGTATTGAAGACGAGTTCTTGCAGAAAATACAGAAAAGCAGCTGAACAAAACCCAAACACATGCATAAAGCTTGTTCTGTAGAAGGAATCAGTTCTCGGTATTGACATTTCTCATTGATTATTCAGTTTCATCTAATGCTTTGAAAGGGTAATGCCATCATGAGTTGGTAACAGATGCGGGTGGTTGTCACAGTAGATTTTTCTTCTTTAGAAAAGGAAAAGGGATTTAGTTTGATATAAAGATGTACAGCCTTAAGTTATATTTTAATAGCTTCTAATATTGTCTATGTAATCACATCTATGAAAAAGAGTTTGTATAATTTAAAACGACGATAAGCAAAAAATGTTTCTGTCTTCCTGTTACAGATGTTGGATTTTATCCTGGTGATTTTACATCTATCTTCTTATTTTTCATTGTCCCGTGTTTCACATGTTGAAGAAAAGTGTTATGTAAGATTGTTACCCTTTGCAAATGCTAGTAATTTGTTTTGAAGAATTAACTATGATTTCAAAACACGTTCAGGAGATGGCATTTTTATTAGTAATCCTCAGAAACCTTTGTAATTCAGTGTTAAGTTTATCTATATGATCTTTTTATTCATGCAATTATTTTTAATGCCAAGTGTGTAAATAAAGCTAGCGTGTGACTATTTTCTCACTTTTAAGTACTACCATCTAATTTTTGTAGAACTTTTCCTCATACAATAAAGGCTAGTTCAATTACAGTAGGTTTATAAAATGACAGAAGCTACTAATAACCTACTGAAAATAACAAAGTTGTACTAGTTAGTGAATTACTCACACCTTTTAAACTCTTCTTACACCTTACTCTTTGCACTCACATTTATGAGTAAGAGTGATGTCGCTTCACTCTTTCAAATGACTACGTTTGAAACTTTCAGTCTGAGATTAGCTGGTGTAACTGTGTGTCACACGCTGGTTTTACTGTAGTCAGTCTTTTTACCTTGGATTCAGTGTGTCAGAATATAGTAAAAAATTTTCTTGAACCTGTACATTTTTCTAATGAATAAATCATCGGTGCCATCTACAGTAAAATATGACAACATTTTTCATATTCGCGGGTTTCCTATTCATATATATATATATATATGTAATCCTTTCTTGGATGGTATAATATATTTTTAAACTTTAGTTGTACATTTTTTTTCATAAAAACAGTACTTTCAGCAAATGTGAAAATAATCCTAGGACAAGGGTTTAAAAACATATGCATCCACTGATGGTATGTGAGAGTTTGTATATGAAATCAGAATGTAGTGTAAAAGAGGAACAGTTCATATTAAAGCATTTTCATCATGTTTAAAGGAATTCCATGGTTGAGGTTTTGCCCTTCCATGCTGTGCTTGCTCCTTCTCAGATTATCTACAAAAAGTTAAAGTCTATATATTTTTGTGGTAAAAATGATACAGAAAAATGTAATTAGTTTTTAAATACATTTGCAGATATTATTGAAAATGATTTTTAATGAGAACAGAAAGAATTATACTGTAAAACATGAAATTCCTCATAGACCCAAATAGGGTGAGAGATGTCTTTTTGTGTGTCTATTGTAAAGATTTTCTCTGCTGAAATGGAATAATCTTGAAAATACTTTTTCAGATGATATATGGGAGGGTTCATTTAGGCTGAGA
This sequence comes from Cyrtonyx montezumae, assembly GCF_038088225.1. Lineage (NCBI taxonomy): Eukaryota > Metazoa > Chordata > Aves > Galliformes > Odontophoridae > Cyrtonyx > Cyrtonyx montezumae. The sequence goes on along the minus strand of NW_027072089.1, from coordinate 17,679,290 downwards.
AGAAATTCTGTAGAGTCTGATATTGTTTTTACTTCTGTAGTTGCAGCGCAAGCCTCAAAGGAAGCACTGTGATTTACTCCTGTAATGGGGATCATCATTAGATCTGCTATTTAATACTTCTTATACTTCTGTTATCAAGCACAAAGATTAGTGTTTATAAGATATCAAGAAAAAAAAACTGCAAAGGAATTGTGAAATCTAATTTGAAATTATGTGTATATTCTGTAGGTTTCGTCTTCACTTCTCACTTTCACATTCAGGCTTAATGTTAGATAGCTATAAAGATTCATTCTCTGAAAAGTTGTGAAACAGCACAAGGACTTTCCTAATATATTTCATGCAGCTTTATGAATTGAACTGTGATGCAGTTGTGAAACCAATGAAGATGATTACAAAATTATGAAAGGTTGAGTTGAATAGTTTTGAAAAAAGAATTACCATCGCTCCTTCCCACCTTCTGATGTCATGATCTTCAGTTAATAAATGTGCATGACAAAGACTCCAGCTTTCTTGGAAGCAATATCAAATCATTTTTTGAAAGCTTTCAATCAGATTGGGATTCGTATCGTGTTTGCTAATTATACTTTTGCCATTTCAGAATGGATGTAGACAAAGTGTTCTAGCTTTGTAGAATGCAAAGTAAAAAAATTGTGACTATAGCCATAGAGTTACTGGTGTTTTGGGTGCTTTTAATGCATGAAGTATATGTTCGTGTGGACAGTCAGAGTGGAACAGAATAACACTGTGCATATGAACAGGATGGAGTAACTCTGAGAGGCCTTCGGTTTGCAAATAACTTCATTTTCCAAGAAACAGATTAATTTTTGATGCAAATGCATGTTTAGATTTCTAATTAAAAAAAAATATATATATATGTTTGCTAGTCATTTACAAAATGAATGATATTTTGATGAATGCTGAAAAATTCAAGAACTGAGAAAAATCTCAAATATTTGACAGTTTATCTGGAAAAAATATTAGCTAGTTGCTAAAAATACAAGTGCACTCCTTAACAATGTGCATCTTGGACAAACAGACGCATATTTTGTCATCAAGTTACTTAAGCTTCTGAAGTCAGGGCTACAACTGGGTCAGATGATAAGATGAGCACAACAGAAAAACGAAGAGTGGCTCTGATAAAAACTGATTGATTGATGTCTGGCTTCCCCACCATCACAAGCAGTTGACAGTTAGTTTGGGATCAGATGATTTGGCTTTTGCGATAGAAGATGGGGCCTGTTAGGCAAGTCTGAAGGACAAAAAGGTCGGTTTCTGTATAGCGTCAGGCAGTGCTGGGTTCCCACAAGGTGGGGTATTGGATTATGCTTTTCTTCAGCTACAAGACTTAACTTTTCATGGTCCATTGAAAGGCCAAGTAATCTGGTCAGTATTAATACAAAAATAAAGCTGTATGTTGCGAGAGAAAGCAATGAAAGCAGGGGGAGTATGCTTGCTGGACAAGTGAATTACAGAAATAAACTATTTCTTGATGTTTACTTTTTTATTTTCTTAAAGCGTCATCATTTAAAGAATGAATATATATCAAACTGATTTGAAGAAATGGTTTCTACTTTTAAATTTTTTACTGCAGCTTCAAGAAATGTTTTGTGTTTTCTGTTCAGATTATAATGAAGCATGGTGAACGAATCAGTTTGTTTATGAAATATTTATTGCTATTCTCTAAGTCATTATGTACTGTATAGCACATTGTACTTCATATACGGATGTATGTGTTTTTAGCTAGACTAAGAGCAATTAGCATGGTGTACTTACATATATTTAAAATTAATTTATGTGAAGTATATTTTTGTTAACTGGAGATTATTTATCGATCTAAGATCATAGCATGAACAGCTGAGTTTTAGTTTACATTTTATTTGTTTTTCAGAGCACAATTACAATTAGAACTCTCTATGTAGTAGCCAAAAAAGGATGAGGAAAGATGTGTAAATGAAAAATAGAGACATAATAGCTTTCAATTGAATAAGATTTTCAATGTAAGCTGTGAGAGTGTGTACAACTGCCACAGAATTGGAATTTGGTCAGCTTGGATTTGAATTTAGATTTTTGGTCAGTTGGGTACTCTCTAGAAATCCTTTATAATGTATCGTTTTTCTCTGAGTTTTAAGGGTCAGATCTCCAAAGGACAGTCAGGTCTCAGCTAATGCTGCTGGCTTAATATCAGTAAGATGAATTCTGCAAGGTGCTGTATTGCTGATAGTATAACTGGAATGCAATATGAAAGAACCTGTAGTATAACCTGGAGTGCTACCAGTAATAAGTGATCAGTGTAGGTGAACTGGTGGTGGTTTGAACAGTGATTAGTTATACTTCAAGAAAGATTGTTTTCTTACTGTCTAATCTCTGAAAACCTGTTTCATTTAATACATAATAATAATGAAAGATCTTATACAAGAAAAACAGTTTTATCCTGGATATTTTATACACCTCTTTTGAGGTGTATATTAAAGGCACATCTTAAAACACAATCTTTGGAATAGTAGTTATGCATGCCGATTTTAAACAAGGCTGTAGAAGTGTTTAAGAACTTCTTCAATTTTTATTAATATCACAACGTGTCAATTTAATGTCAGAGCTTTTGTGAGCTTTTATATGTAATTAGGCTGGACTCTCAGCATTATTACATGTGGTCTGAAATAAGCTGTAAGTCCATATATAATTTGCAGATGGTTCAGATTTTCAAGTATGTTATTTCATGAAGATGTTGAATAAGAGAATAAACAGTGCTTGTATAAGTGTTTTATCGTGTCTGAAAAAAATTCAGGATGGTGTAGGTCCAAAAGTAATGCCTCCATAAGATACAAAGAGAACAATAGAACTGTTTTATAGAGCAAATTTTCAGCTACCGAACACTGTTTTTCCACACAGTCACTACTGTTAGCTTGTCATTTTTGCTTGTGATGCCTGTGTGCTGTACTTGCCAAAATCTGCACCACTGGAAGTGACCCAGTGTCACCAACACCACTGCTGAGAGGCACCACCTACCATCTCATTGTGCTCACATCCACCTTTGTTCTCCAGAAACATGTGGCAAGCATCAGAGAATGACAGTTGCTTCTATTTTTTCCTCATGGAGGAATTCAGTGGAACACATTTGCTCCATATGCACTTCCGTGTCAGGCACCATTTTTGTCAGACTGTTGTATGGCATCAAACTGGTGGGAAGGTTCATCCTCTACTGCCATGACTGCCAACATTGGCTTCTGATGTGGGTTATCCAATAAAATAGGAGACGTTACTTTTAGAGCAGCTCTACTACTCCATAAAACTGAGGAGAGTTTTACTTGTTTTCAAAATATAATTATACTTGTGCCTGATGAGAGATTATCACCTGCTTTACTCTTCTCCTGTTTGGGAGTTTTACACATCTAATGTAATAGAACTATGACCAGTTTAGTAATAAACTGAAGAAAATCAGGGTGGGTAAATCACAAAGGGGTGGTGGGGGTGGGTTCTGGAAGTCATGAATCCAAAATAATCAATATGATCGATTCTCCATAAATGGAGAGTCAATCAGCTATTTAGATCAGATTAACTGTGTAATTTTATGATTAGTCCTGCAGCTTAGAAAATTTAATTCAAGTAGAAGTGTACTTTGTGGATGTTTTGACTGGTCTTATTAGTTTGACATTCATTTTCATATTCTTTTAATTTTGGTTCTGAAGTTTTACCGTCAGGAAAGAATGTGAAATTCAGTTATTGAATTCTTATGCCACCAACTAAATTTGTTTTTCACCATTATCAGGTATTAAAAAATACCTGACGCAAGTAAAAAACCACTTTGAGTGTTACTCCTGTTAAGCTTAAATTGTTTCAAGTCAAATAATTAGTGGCATAGTTCACACTACACTAGGCAATACCAGTTTAAGAGAAAGATCATATATGAGTTGCATTGTTGTACTGTCTTTGAACATGACTACCCACTTTAGCATTCAGACAAATAGTTTGAGAATATGTGTTCATTTAATGGAACCATAAAAATAATTTAAGTTTTAGCTTGTAAATTCTTTTTAACCAGGTACACTGTTATGTTAATCTAGTCCCAGATTCTTAGAGAATGTGATTTATGACGTGGTGATCTATGATCGGGATTTTATTTGCAAGGATAGAAGAAAATAAAAAAAAAAAAAGCCACAACAGTAATGCCTATCCAATCCCTAGTAGACAGATGTTCCTGTTACTAAAATTATCAAGATGCACATGGCTTGTATTTGGCACCTTTTTATAAACTTCATTGTGAAAATCAAACATACGTAGTTTTTCAATGGCAGTTTGAAAGTTTGCAATAAACTATTTGAATAATTATATTTAAATGTACGCATGTTGGAATCAATTACCTAAAGTTGTCACATATTAAATTGGAATTGTTTTGTTTGTGCATGTCTTGCACCTGGGGAGGAATAACTGCATGCATCAGTACAGGTCAGGGGATGACCTACTGGAGAGGATTTCTGCAGAGAAATCCTGGGTGGTGTTGCTTGAACATGAGCCAACGTGTCCCTGTGTCCAGGAAGGCCAACATGATCCTCCTCCCCTACTCTGCCCTGAGTACACATTTAGAATATTGTGTCCAGTTCTGGGCTCCTCAGTTCAAAAAAGACAGGGATCTCCTAGGAGTCCAGCAGACGATGACAAAGATGACAAAAGGCCTGGTGCATTTTCCATGTGAGGAAAGGATGAGCAGCCTGAGTCTGTCCAGCCAAGGAAAGAGAAGATTGAGAGGGGATCTGATAAATGTTTATAAATACCTAAAGGGAGGTGGGAGGCTAATAGATGAGGTCAGGCTATTCTTGGTGGTGCGCAGCAATAGGATGGGGAGGAATGGCCTAAAAGTTGAACATAGAAACTTCCATACAAACACGTGAAAGAACTGTATGGTAAGAGTGTTGGAGCACTGAAAAGGTTGTCCAGAGAGGTTGTGGGGTCTCTTTCTATAGAGATATTCAAGAACCATCTGGGTACCTAACAGTGTGACTTATTGTAGAGAACCTCCTTTAGGAGGGGGTTTGACTCAATGATCTCTTGTAGTCCCTTCAAACCCTGTCAATTCTGTCATTCTATGTGGATGTGCTTTGTCTACTAACTTGAATTTGAGAATTATTTCTAACATTCTCTTTTTAAGAATACATTAAAATTATATGTATTGAAATAAACATTTGTATTCGTGTATCCCTATGTATGTGCAAATTAATACGGAATTGCCAGTGTATGAAGTGAGGCATGCAACATGATTTGTAGTAGCAATAGTATAAAATACACTTCTAAGCCAGGGCATGCTGCGGGTATATATTATTATTTATAAACAGTAGCTGGAAGTTTTGACATAGTTATTTCTTTAAGTTATTTTAGTATTCAAGTTCCTTAATTTTTAAGAGATTTTTTATTTTATATCTGAAATAGAGTCTTGGAAACAAATGAAGTGTGGAAACACTACCTTCATTTTAGTGATAGAAAAATGAGTTTTAAGTTTTCTAGTGTGCTCTGTGTGTTTTAAAACTTTATTTATTAATATTTTTTGGTCAATACTGATACCTGATTTTAAGAGATTCTCAGCTCTTGTTGGAATCGGTAATAAATCCTAAGTACTGCAATCAGGAGTAGATTTTTTCATTCCTGTTGCTGTTGTTAAGCTATATTTTTAGTCTACTTTAACTGGAAATTTTATACATGTCTATAATTGTATGTATGTATTATATCCCTTGGACTTTAATGCCTGTTTAAAATACCAGATTTTCCTTTCTCTTTTCCAAAACACTTGCCTAAACACTTCATTTCAGATTAAAATCTTTACTTTATAGCAAGATCATAAAGAGGAAGAACTGCAATGAAAGCTCTGAACTTTATGCTGTGTGTATTTTATTAAGCTGCTAATAATGATGTCGAGTTTTGCCTTAAAAATAGGTTCTGTGTTGTAGATTTAAGGCTACGTTATTACAGCCAAAATCATACAGAGTTTATCTTCCATAGGTTTTTATCGTAAGTTTTGAAATTTTGATACGCTGTGCCAAAAGCAGTTCATCTTTCATAGATATCAGATGTTTTAACTTGAGGGATATTTAAGATGCCTGTTATACTTAAGAAGCATATTATGTCCAGACAAATTATTCTTCTAAATTCTATTTCTAAAAAGGTCAGTGCCAAATCCAGTGGGGATTTTTTGCACCTTAAAGGTGATGTATCTTTAAGATTGCTTAAAGGTTTGCTTTCTATAGTTCTCCTTTGTTATGCATCATAATAGAAGACAACGTAACAGGAAAAGGAAAAATAATGTGTATTGCTGAAAAACAGACAATAAAATAATACAAATAAATGAAAAATTCTTAATTTTTGTAAATTAGCTATATGGAATGGACAGAGATTAAATAAATTTGTCAGAGTTAGAAAAGAGTGTGAAAACAAATGGTTATCTTTGTTCTCAGCTTCTTGAAATACAGAATATAGGGTTCAGTGAAAATTAAATGTAAGAATTGTGTTTATTACACATCAATTTATTTCTGATTGACTAGAAAGTGTATTTTGCCAATTTATGGTGATGTCCTTTTCTTTCTGGAAAATAATAATTAAAAAAAATAGCAAAAAAAACATATTGTTATGCTTTAACACTTTTAACACTCTGAATTTTTCATACATTTGATGTGAAAAATTTGCTACTGTTTTCTAGCTTATGTCTTTTTTTTTTTAATAGGGTGATTTGAATGATTTTAGTCCTAAGAAAAGCTTCAAAAAGTTTCTGAGAATTAGATCTTTTTCCTAGAAAGGAAATATTATGTAAGAGGAAGCACTGTTTGTTCATTTGAGAGTAAAAATATAAAACAACTGACCTGAAGCTAGGGAATTTAAGACACTGTAATGCCCTTCTTTTCTTGTGCTTTTTTTTTTTTTAATAATGTGGAATGTTGTGGTTGTTTCTTTCTTTCTTTTTTTTTCCAGTTCTGTATCCTTTTGGGAAAGAAGAGTGTTGAACATGACCTAACTATATACAGGAACAGTGAAAATTTGGAAAACATAATTATTGCTAGTTGAATAGCTTTTACATTTGAATATATTTTGATAGCTGAATTATGCCATTGCATTTGTGTGTGAAGTGGTAAGAAAAGTTGTAGGCACCTCTGATGTCTGTATTTCAGTACTTAATTTAAGTATTAGGCATCTTGCTGAGGAATTTCAGAGAGAGTGTGTTAAATGTATTGCATTTTGTGTAAAATAATACTTTATTAGTGAAGTACATGGATTTGAATGTTTCAGTTCCAGTTGGTGTTACACATCAGTGATGCACTGCTCATTCTAATTGTGGGTTTGTGGAATGGCAGAAAGTTATGCATGTTCTAACCTGCAATAGTAAGTATTTATTTAGATTGGCTGAGTGGTTCATACCTTGTATCTAATGGTAGTTATTTATCTGATGATAAATACTTAATGTCTGTAATCACTTGAAGCTTTGATGACCTTGCCATAGCAGTTAGATTTTGAGAGAATAATAAGAAGAAATACCCCATGGTTTGTAAACTTTTAATTTTTCAAGCAGTATGTATATGTTTTTTCCATTTTTCTTGGCCCTTTTCTGGTGTTAGGACAAGCAGCTATTTTAAAAATAAACAAATACTAATGGAGAGGTATTGAGAATTCATACGTTATATGTATTCTTGGTAATATAGAATAAAGTGTAGTTGGAATTCTGTACATATGCTTCATTGCATTTTAGTATGATCCCTATCTGTACATCTCTTTCATTCCCATATTTTTTGGTAAGTAATCATAGGTTGCTTCTTTTTGTTTTTCCTATTTAAAAGAACTCAATGTGTGTATCTAGTTCTTTTTTTTTTTTTTTTGCAAAACATTAATCTAAAGACTGGAGATAACTAATAGAACCTGGAACAGAACCTAGGGCCTTTAGTCCTGCTTTATGTATGCAGTGCAGACTTTGAACGGCGTTTGATGTTGCTCATCTCTCTTTTACTAGTTGTAAGAACACTTAATCATAGAGACATCAAGGTTGGAAAAGATTTACAAGACCATTCAGTCCAACTGTCCGCTTTCCACCAGTAGTCCTCACTAAACCATGTCCCTCAGAACAATGTCTTAGCATTCCTTGAACAAGGATATAATAAAAAAGGAAGATAGAACCTACTGCCTCAATCACATAATTTTAATATAGGAAATCCAAGTCCTAAAAAGCAGTTTCCAGGTCTTTGACATTAATATTCTCGTAACTGCATATCAATCAGTAGACCTCAGAGCTGCACCCATGCAACTAATGGTATTCCAAAGGCCAGTTCATTGAATTAAGAGAAACTGTGTAAAAGAATTGCCACATAGCCTCTTGTATTTACTATATGGAGTATTTAGGCTAAACCTTATGAATATTTTATGCATTAGGAGGATGGGAAGAAGTGATCATCATTTGGGCAAATCAGTGTTTTGTAGAAGGCATTGTTTGTTGGTCATCACACTTTCCCTTTCAAGCAGTTGTTTAAATGGTCCCTAAAAACGGAACCTTGTTAAACTGTCTGAGACTGAGGGACTGGAAGTACAACTTTTGATATGACCTTATATGCATTATCTCACAGGAAATAATTTTCTTCCAACTGATACTGATGTTTTATTAACACCTGTTATATTCATGTAAATAGTAGAAACCTAATGTTTTCAATATAAGCAGGTTAGGTATTACTTGCCTTTCCAGAAGAATGGTTTTTTTGGTTTTTTTTGAGTGGAAGAGAATCCCCCTGCTGAACATCTCAGCCATTTTTATTTTTTATTTTTCATGTATATGTAACATCAGACAGAAGGCTACTATCTCATAGTATCTGGAAAATTCCAAATTCTGATTAAAAATCCCTATGAATAATTTCAAACTATTTATTTTAAAAATGAGGAATTATAAACCTATCATGATATAACTTAGACAAAGAGGCAGAAATTATTGACATGATTTTCAAGAAATCAAGCACTGTTTTTCATAGTTTCTCTACTTCCTTTTGGGTGTTCAGTCACCAGAGAATGAATAGTAAGAACAAGTAAGCTTAGTAACAGAAGGTGTTGTGTACACTGTTTGGTTTTAAAGGTTTGTTCCATTTTTGCTTGTTAATGATTTGAGAAAAATATTTAAACTACAACTAAGATGCAAAACAAACAAACAAACAAAAAGGCTTTTTTCTCTTCTTGATCTTGCTCTTTGCTAGAACGGAAGGTCTTGTCAATGTGTGACACCAAAACACCGTAGAAAGTTTAATCAAATCAGCTTAAGTGGGGATTTCTTAGCACTAAGGGGTCACAGATACAGATAAATCAGAAGTTTTTTGTTGTTGTTGTTTACTTATTTTGTGCATGTTAACACCTGTTTAATTTCCAGTGATTAATTACTTATGTAAAGAGAAACAGTAAGTTGTTGCATTAAACATTTAGAAAACTCTTAAGTGGCAACAAAGTAACCTCAGACATGCTTCAGCAGAAGAACAATGATCAAATTAGACAGAATTGACATTTTTAAGATAACAGAATAATAGAAGAATGATTAAGTTTCCTTGAGCAAAAAAATCTTCCAGGATGAACTTACATGTCTCTAGTGAAAATTACATAAATAAAGTACAGATAGACAAAAGCAGATCATAGGTTTCTGTAAAATCAAAGTGAATTTTTCAAGTACAATTTAATATTAAATGTTAATTTAATAATTTAATGGAGATCAGTGAAAGGTCAAGTTGAATGCAAAGGGTTAAAATGCTGAATGGTGACCTGAACAAGGAGTTGTTGTGTCTCTGAATCCCAGACATACTTTATTAGGACAATCCAGCTGGTTTTCTATTTCTATCTCCTCATTATCAACACGCTTATGGTATGGCCTCTTCCCCCTCACTTCCAATGCCAAGAATTTGGCAGGGACACCATGTGAGGAGGTCAGAGAGAGATTGAGAGGAAAAATGAAGTTGAGACTGCAGCAGAGATGCAGTAAGAGGGAGTCCTGTTGGTGAGGAGCTAAGGCTTTTTCTTTACTGCGTGGGGCCTTCATGCAGAGGTTTTTTTTATGTGTCTGAGCAGTTTTTATAGCTCTACATGAAATTAAAACTGCTGACATTTGGCTTGATTCTCTTCTCAATGAAAATGGTGTAAAGCAAGAAATAACAGTTAAGCTAAAGGAATTGCAGATGTAAAATTAGTAGAAAAATGAAAAAAATGATTTATTCACCTTGTTTGGCACCTTATGTTTTAAGATCAAAAGATTCAAAAAGTGTAGTATTTTTTCATAGATAAAAAAGCAAAGGTTTATAAATAGAATCGGAATACTGTTAAATTGCTGCATGCATTGGATCTGGCTTTCTCTGTCTGAGAGGGAAAAAAAAATATCTCCAGCAAATATTTGAAGGAAGGAAGTGGGAGGAAAAAAATCCTTCTCACACATTTCCATAGTTTCCATTTCAAAATATGTGACATGCAACATATGACACATACCTTTACATCAACAAATACCTAAATTTAGTATTCTTACTGATGAAAACAACTGCATGATAGCACTGATAAGCACAAAGTAAATTTAATGTATTGTTTCTTCAAACTGTGCAAAAAACAACTGGAGAAAATGCAGAGAGATTTTCAGTAGGTCAATTTCTGTTCAAAATGGTCTCATTTGTGTTTTTTCAAGACAGTATGTAGTGCTTCCTCTAGGTCTAATGTGGATTATATCAAATTGATCTATGATTAATGCTGTTCTAAAAATATTTTTGGTTTTCATCCTCTTCCTGGCATCCCCCTTCTAGATAATGGGAAAGTGTCTGAGTGGAAAAGTGAGTTAATTTCTTCTGGTGGGAGGATATATTGATTTTGTATTTCTTACATACTTAAAATTCCTATGGAAACAGATAGAGATTGTGTCCACAAGGAGTGGTAGGATTTAATCTCAACTTTACAGATGTCTTTGTCGGATGTTTGCTTTCCAGTTTTTATACGATTAATACGTATTCATTACAAACCACATGTCAGTGGTAGTCTCTGTATTTAAACTGTTGAGATTAAGGGTGATGTTTAGCTCTGTGTTACAGTTCCTAACTCTAAGGCCAAATAATCTCTCAGCCACTGTGTACAATCCCCATTTTCATCCTGTGACACGTGCAGTCTAGGGGCTGTCACTCTTAATATATGGCCTGTGTTACAAGAACTTCTGAGAGGCCTTGATCCTTAGTTCTAGGTTTCATGGTAAATTACAGTGAGGGAATAACGTCCTGACTAGCATACTGTCAAGAGTTTCTTAAAACTGCTCGTGGTGGTGATACTTGATTGCATGGGAAAACCTAATGCAGAAAGCACAGTTTAAGAATGAGATTGAGGAGGCTGTGTGAAAGGGAGAGCAGAAGCGAGAGAGACTTATTTTGCTGAAAGGATGAAGGGAAAGAGACAAAATTCATCTCACTGGTAAATTCAGGTACCTTCGTAATTGAACAACATGAGCACACAAGCAGGGTGCAGATAATAGACAAAGAAAAAAGAAAGGATTCACTTTGGGCTGGGATTAGAACCTGGGGCTTTCCAGATGTGAAGAATAATTTATACTTAAAGAATTTATCCTCTCAGAGGAAGGGAGAATGTTTTAGTTGAGCTATGCTTGTAATGCTAATATTTCTGTATTTGTTTGTAATTTTAAAAGTACCATTTATGCTTTTATTTTCTTATACTGTTCACAATAAACTCGTGACACTTCTGCCCCCTCATAACAGACACCTAACAATGAAGCAGCTTCAATTAAGAAGCAGAACATCAGCCTCTGGCATCTTATTCTGTTGTTCCATCTTTTTTGCTAGGGAGAATTCATTTGTTTCTTAATTAAGAAAAACACCAATAGCATGAAAATTCTGCTTATGATACCTGAATGGTAATTAGGTGAAAGGTAAAAAAGAAACACACGCATACATTCCAGTAGCAGCCAAAATGAACTTCAGCTGATAAAAATGAACTAAACTACCCTTGCATAAATCGAGGCTGAGAGAAGTGTACAGTCATTATGGCTAAGACAATATGCAAACTATCTTCAAAGAAATCAAATTGCTAGAGTGTTTTCATTTGCATGTATTAACTATTAACATAATGAGGAGAAGTGACATTGGACCCGGATTGTGTGTCTGTTCGGATTGATAACTCTACCGCATCTGCAAACAGGCGCCCAAAAATCAGACTTGTAGTGAGATCAGTGTTGAACTCTGAAGTGTTTTTTTTTTTTTTTTCTAGCTATTTTCTTTTTTGTTGTTTTTTTTTAAAGCGTTTTTGTTATCCTTTTTTTTTTTTTTTTTTTTTTTTTTTTTTTTTTTAATATCTGGAACCCAGAACAACATGGTGGAATGCTGAATGCAAGTTTCCTTTGATTTTTTTTTTCCTTACCAATAGTGATTCTTCTGCTACAAGCACTTACTTCATTCTCTTAAGGTATTGAAAATATTTTTTAACTTCTTCCATTGTTGGTATTGCCCCATACGTGGCAGGTTGACTTACTGTGTGGAGATTAGTTTGTAGTTACTGAATGTTTGTGTAATTATTCAGCAATATTTTTGTCTTTCCAGACTGTTTGTATATATCAAATTTCCTACTTAAATTGTCAATCACTGTGCTCATGAACAGAGAGAAAGTTTAGTAGAACCCAGGCTTTTGGGAAACTCAGTGTCATGCCATTTTATCTGAATACTTTGGAAAACAGTAAATGTTTATAAGTAATCTGCTTAAATAATGGGAATTTATTTAGATTGCTATTTGACAATCTACGTAGGAACTTAGATAAATTTCACAATCCCTTCTGCTAGGGAAGAAAATGGGAATTATTTAAAAACCTGATTATTTTTTATAAGATTTTCAATGAAAGAAAAAAACATATGAACAAAATGTGATCTTTATCATCATTCTCTTTGCATAAGTTTTCTAAAAGGAACTAATTTCTTGCCATTGCAGGCCAAAATCTATGATGAGCATAAATTGGAATAAAATATTCAGCAATTGTTATATTTTGTTTATACATATGCAGCATTTTTATGTGAATTATGTGTTATTCTTGCTCTGTGAGGTTGTTACAAAGCAATGAGCAATGCTACATTGCTGAAGGAGCTCTTAAGAATTCTATCTGTGAATGTAAGCCTTTCTTCCAAGAGGGCAGAAGGGATTCCCTCGTGGCTCTTTGACTGCTCTATGAATCTGTTTCTTCACATAACCTTACAATCTTACTCAAGTTTGAGAGCTGAACTGTGCAAAAAGATGGATTTTTGGCAAAATAATAATAATAATAATAATAATAATAATAATAATAGTTCTCAAGGCAGCCTGGCAATGTGAACGAAGGAGACTTTGGTCTATAATAACTGTACTATGACAATGCAAACTTGTTGCATCCATGATAGCTCAAGAAGAAGCTGGGAGCATGAATTCTTGTTTGTTGTATTTTTTCATATGATTTTTATTTTTCGTTTCATATTCTCTAATGTTCACTAAGTGCACAATGAATTTTTTTGTATTTGGAATCAGAACCTGGAGCATTCTGATCAAAATTTCTTGTTTAAGTTTCTGAATCAGTGTTTTTACTAACTACTGTAACTAAAACATCGGATCAGTGTAGGGTTACCAAAACCAAATATTCTTTCTTTAGAAATTGGTGAAAGTTTAGAGTCAAATCCCCTGCAATCCATATGGAGGATATTCAAGTTCTTACTCTGGTTCAATTTAAAATCTAAGAATTAGCCTATATTTTGCTATACCACAACTTACTATGCCTTTTGACATTGGAAAATTGATGCAGAAAAATCTTTACAGAGTGGGATTTGATATGAAGACGTCTGTAAGAAGTTGTGTGGTATGAATCTCATCTAAGGGCATGTTACAGGATTCTGTAGAATATAAGACTGTATAAGATAATCTATAATTCGGATAATCTCTATCCAGGTGAAGTTTCTGTTCAATGCTATCTTGAAATACATTGTACTCACTTTTTACAGAGACAGTCCTGAGATTGTGGATCTTGGTGGTTTTTTATTTCTGTATTTCTTTCTTTTTTTTTTTTTTGTATGCGTAGAAAGACAATGCATAGAAATAAAAAAAATATATAGAAAGATATATATATATATATATACTGCTTTTTTGTTTTTGTTTTTTTGTTTTTAATTTGATTAATATATTTCTGAATAATTCATGGCTTTTTTTTTCTTCTGTAGCAAAGAAGTTAACTTTCCAAGAAAATTAATTAATTTTGTACTATTTTGTTAAATTCTGTTGGGCACCTACTAATGATGGATATATTAAGATGCATCCAGTAATGAGATACTACAGCTGCTAGGATGTTACATGACATCCCTTCGATTATGATAATAATACATTTATATTTTACCTGCATCCACCTTTTAGATTAAGTCAGATGAAAAATAATTAGTTTTCAGTATATATTTTAAATGTCTCTTGCTACATTTATTTTAAAAAAGGACATCTGTTTTAGCTTAAGAACGATTTTACAGATTTTGGCATATGTGAAACTAAAGTGTATTTAATAATTCTACTGAACTTTGAAGTGTTGCTCAATATTTAAATTATACATTTGCATGGTGCCATAACAGGAAGCATCTTCTCATTATCTCCCCTTGGATGCAGAGTAAGTGTCCTTATGCAATTTTATCTCCTGTTTTTCAAAATCAGATGTTATGTGTCTGAAATTGTGTGTGCCTATGCACACGCGGTAGTCCACTAATATTAGGAGTTTTCCAGATGCTGTACTCTGAATAAACTACGAAACTTTGTGATAGATTGGAGGGGAAATGTTGTTTTGTCATCTTCTTTTGTTAGCAGAGAATATTGAATACCTCTGATATCATATGTGAGATACTGGGTTGTTATAGACATGCCCTAATTTGTAGGTTTCATTTTTTTACAGGTACAGAATTATGTGAAAATGCTTATCAGAGGTTTTTTTTTTTTTTTTTTTGTATATGATACAGGTGATCTAGTTCAAAGAAAAGAGTACATTCCATAACATTCTACCTGCTTAGATTTAGGCTGAATAAAGACTGAAAAAACTAAGTTTGTTTTTTTTTTATTTCCCTACCTCATGTTTATGAAAAGTAAAGCACTTGTAAATTCCATTGAAAAGTAAGCTACTTCATGTTTTGGAAGCCATATTTTCTTTCTGCTTGTGATATGTGTGTTTTGAATGTTTTAGATGTCCTTGTAGGAGGAACTGTGGAAAATGTTTAAAATCCTCTTTTTAAAAGTCTCAGTCATTTCTTTATCTAAAATGGAGAACTGTTTGATAGGAGAACTGTATGGTATAATCTGTTGTATCTGAGAATTTGGAGAGAATTTAGAGTTTGGCTCGTAGTATTTGGTATTTTCCAGCTGCTGGTCATTTATTTGTGTACACTGGCAGTCCACTTTTCCATGGTAAGTGGCATGCTATCCTGGAAATAGTACTACTGGTATACAGAATCCTTATTTCTATATTTTAAAAGTAAAATAATTAAAAATTATGACTTTGTAATTCTGATAATGTTCCTAAAATAGCATTGTAATTCAAGTAATGCATAAGAATGATAATGGCTGTAATAATAGTCCTAGAATTATTCATATTTTATAGATACTAGAGAATTTCTCATGAAAAGAGAAGAAATGACCATAAATTTGTAATTGTTAATGAGAAGGAGGGGTCAATACTAGATCTATGAGATTGAGCTGTTCCTTCCTCTTGAACTGAATGCAAGCACTATTATTTATTTATGCAAACTATTTATTTATTTGATTATATTATGTGACTTACTGTTGGCTGTGTATATATTGGCAAAATAAAAATTCTTCTTAGTGCACGTGATTTACATATAGATTGTCTTATGAGCCTGTAGCCTAAATATGAATTCCGTTTAAAATCTAAAATACATTTTTTGTGTGTGAAAAATGATGGAGCATCCCTTAGGAAAAGTTTAAATAGTTGAATAGGAATAGTTTAAATGGTATGGTATAGCATGTCTGTCTTTTCAAATTTCACTTATTTGTGATTTGCATGTCAATTGTATTTTATTTACTTATTTTAAAGAAAGCTCCACTTCAAATTCAGCTAATCAAGCACCGTTTGTTACTTTTGACCAATGGTTTTACATGTTTTGAGAATCTCCTGTTAATGCTCCCTAATGTTTGACAGATTGGTGTGGGTTTTTTTTTTTATTTGCTTTGTTTATGCTTGTCTCCTTATTTGCCAAGATTAGCTTATTGTTTAGCAAAATACCCATTGGTTTTTGTGTATTTGATTTACTTGCACTTTTTTGTTTTAGTTTTAGGTTTTACTTTAATATCACTTAAGAAAGTGCTCCTAGACATCCTCTCTGTGAACTTACAAGGTCCTCTGTTCCTTTAACAAGCATTATCAGTCTCCTGTCTTCTTTTTGTGGTAGATGTCAGAACAAAAGTAATTCCTTGCCAAAGGATTATGCAGAATATTACTTCAGAAGCCAAGGAGATATTTTTAAATTAAAACACCTAAAAAGAAGATTATTTGTTGCAGACAGAAAGTTCAGCTACTTCTTCCCCCTGTACTGTCGCTGCACTGCAATGGGTATGCTGGCTTGATTATCCCATGGAAAACTGGGTAAAAAAAGGAAATACTGCAATGAGAATAGACCGTTTTGATGAGACTACTGAGCCATATCCTGATAGCATATGTACTTCTTTCAAGGCTTCAGAACCAATGAAGAGCCTCATTATTTACACAGTTGCGGGAAAAACAAACAAAAAAACAACGTACAATCTTTCCTAGTATTTTAATTTCACTAATCTTCTGAACGTGCTACTGGCATAAGTTTGCATTATTTTTGACTAAATCTAGGAAACACTGCAAATAATCACTGCTAGTGTACTTTTGGGTCTTAGATTTTGAAATCTAAACTCCATGAAAAGGAATCTTCAGTGGTCCCTCAATGCTAGGTGATTCCTGCAATGGGAGGACATGATCTTCATTCTTTGTTGACACCAACATCTGGTCATGTAGGTTGGTATATTCTGCAGATGTGATTGAAAACCACTCCTTTTAACAATGGAATAGATGTTATTTATGTCTTAGGTACTTACACTTATTTCTTGCAGAATATAAGCTGCCTTTGCAGCTGATTCTGAGAACAACTGAGTACCCTGAGAAGTCCCTTCTGGCTTATCCTCCCCTATGTTTGGGGATTGAAGACTTCCATCAGCCTTTTATTGGAAAAATAATTGTCCTGTGTCACAGCTTTAATATGCAAGTCTTACTTGCTGATGTCTAAACCAAATGGAACCGAACCATTTTAAGCCACTTCTCTTTGAACGCAGACATGCATTTCAGCCCAATATTGCAAAAGCAGTATGTTTTTCATGTCAAAGTTTTAATAATCTATCACTTCTACAAAAGAGTGTGTAAATTTAGAGTTTCCGAGGGAATAAAGTTTGTAGAGGTGGGAGGATCACACTAGAAATGCCAAATGTTTTAGTATATTTTATAGAAATATGAAATTCACCTCTGTTTCTTCATGGCTTTGTTTATAGTTAAAAGGACTTTTTGTGGATAGGATAAGCACATGTGTAAGGAGAAGGCTGAAATCTAATTTGCTCAAATGAAATCTTGCAGTCTCAAGATTTAATAAAAGACAGTAACCGATTTTTGGGTTGAGGTTGCAGATCCAACTGGAATGATAAGCCACATTTAAGTGGTTTATTAAATATATTTGATTCATTTCAATAAACTCATATTAATGTTTCAGAGAAATATCTTCATCACTGAGTATTAATGATCTACTATGAAAATATATTGAATATTGTCTCATGAATTTATAAAAATTGAAAGAGGGAGAGTGTAAAATATAAAGTATAGTGAAAATTTTCAGTTTATAGTTGATTCTGTCAGACTGATGGAACTTCTTTCAAATATTTGCAGTGCTTTTGCTAGTAAATTGGCTCCTGGAAGGCTAGGTAGCAGGCTAACAGCTGGCACTGGTTGGTTACTGATCCTGTGTACTAATCAGTGGTTGATAAACTTCAGAATGAAAGGCAAAGAAAAATTAACCTAGGGTATTTGATTCAATAAAGTAGCTAATATTTTTTTATAGTTCTTGGAGGAGGGAATGTGATCAAGATACACGAAATTGAAATCCATACAAAACCAGTCAAATTGTTTAAATATTCAAACATGCCTTACTGTAACAAGGAAGCAGTGTAATGTACCGAAATCAGCAATGGAACAGCTGTGTTTTAAAGGACAGTACTTTGAATGTCACTTGACAATTTGCTTTCAATTAGAAGTAATTTACAGGAAGATGCCCACAAGCTAATCTTTACAGGATAATTAAGTTCCATTTTCTTTACTTTTAATT
Organism: Cyrtonyx montezumae; assembly: GCF_038088225.1. NCBI lineage: Eukaryota > Metazoa > Chordata > Aves > Galliformes > Odontophoridae > Cyrtonyx > Cyrtonyx montezumae. The sequence continues at coordinate 17,660,931 of NW_027072089.1, read as the reverse complement.
AAAAAGCAGAAAAGATTTAGCTGATCCATAAAAAATGTTCTGTTTAAACATTCATCAGACTTCACACTCTTTTTTTAATTTTTTATTTATTTTTTTGTTATTTGTTGTACCAGATGTTATCATAACTGCAGTCTGCTCTGTTTTAAACCCGGTTTATTTGTTAAGAGAAGCATGAGTTGCAATAGGCCTGTATAGTTGAGGTATGATCCCTCTCTGTATTTGAATAGCTTTAAAATGATATCCATACCCTGAACATTAATCTTGCACTTTCTATCGTGTGCAGCTGTGGTAAAAGAAAGCAAAGCAGCTGAGCAACTCTGTGGATGTTAATACTATTTTCCTCCTGTTTCTCTTATTAATTTACAAATGTCATTAATATATGAAATAATGCAAAGATGAAACCAAGTATCTTTGCCATGATACTTCCATGTGAGCAGTTATCTGCATGCCTTTACAGTTGATGGAGAAACGATAAAGTTCCTTTGCTGATTTAACATTAAATTTTAAAATAAAAGAAAGTGCAGTGTATGCGTTAATGTCTAAACACCCATGTGCATGTAACGGAGTGACTATGTGGTAAGTTCTTAAGGAAAGAAGACATACCTGTTTCTCCCAGAAATTTTTTAAGAAGAGAATGGAAATTTACTTCTAGATTTGACATCTTGAAGCAAATTCAGACAGTGGAAGAAATTATACACACTTTACAATTTTAAATTGTTGGCAAAATGTATGCTCAAGAAACAAGCAAAAAGCCTGCATATAAAACAAAAGTTCCAACACTTTTTTGAAGTGGAGATCTAATCAATTGTTAGTTTACAACGGCTGCAGTTACTTCAGTGGGCAGGAGATGATTTTTAACAGTATGAAACGGAGTCATGATGTTATGGGGGAGGGTAGGGAAAAGGAATCCTTTTATTGTATCTAAAATACACTTCAAGAATATTTAACTCATAACTGGCTAAGTTGATGACTGTTTTCCATAACTACTTTTGAACTGAGAATTAAACATACAATCATAGGATGTTTTATGTTTAAAGAAACATTTGGAGGTCATCTAGTCCCAATTCTGCCCAAATCAAAACGGGTTTTGGTCAGGTTCTCAGTTAAGTTTTAAATATCTCCAAGGATGGAGATTCCACAGCCTCTTTGTACAATCACTTCTGCAGTTTGTCTACTTTTCTCTGTCAGCTTTTTCCTAGCATTTAAACAAAATTTTCCTTGCTGTGTCCATTGCCTTCTAACTAATTTGTTAGATACTTTAATGAGAAATGTGGCTCTATATCCTTTTATACCACTGATTTTGATATTTGAAGACTTCAGTATAAAACTAATTCTAAAATTGAATGTTTCAGCTTTCTTGACCTTTCTTTGATCCGTCTTCCTGGCAATGAAGGTCAAAACTCACTTCAGTATCCTTATGTCACCCTTGTACTGGGGAGCCCAGTACAGGGGGTACTGTACCCAGACTAGGCATAGTACTTCAGATGTGTGATCATCATTACTGAACAGAACAATAATCACTTTCTTCACGTCCTAGGATATGTTTGGCCTTCATTGTTGCAATGGTGCGCTGATGTTTGATGCGCTTTCAGGTCCACCAAGAACTTGGGGTACATATTAGCAATGCTGTTTTTCAGTAGATTGTTTTTCAGTAGATTTCAGTAGATTTTTCAGTAGTTTTTACTGGTGGATGAGATTAATTTGTTCAAGTGCAGATTTTCATTTTTGCTTTGTCAACTTCATGATGTTGATTGAAAACCCAGGTCTCCTCTGAATATTAGAGGAATATTAGAAATATATAGAGGGATATTAGGAATATATATTAGAGAATATCCCACCACTTCCTTATCTCCAAATTGGAGGGATGTAGATTTGATGGGCGGACAACCTGATGGATAAGAAATTGGCTGAAAGGCCGCAGACAGAGGGTGGTAATTAATGGTTCTATGTCCAGGTGGAGGCTGGTAATGAGCGGCATTCCTCAGGGGTCTGTCTTGGAACCTGTGCTCTTTAACATTTTTATCAATGACATTGACAGTGGAATTGAGTGAACTATCAACAAGTTTGCTGATGACGCCAAGCTGAGCAGTGAGGTTGATACAGAAGAAGGAAGGGACGCCATCCAGAGGGACCTCAACAGACTTGAAAGGCAAAGGCTTTCAAGTCAAGTTTGCCGAGGCAAACTAATGAGGTTCAGCACTGCAAAGTACAAGGTTTTGTACTTTGGCTGGAGGAATTCCAGGCATTTATACAGACTGGAAGGAGCAGTCCTTGAGAGCAGCCCTGCAGAGAAGGACCTGGGGGTCCTGATGGATGAAAAATGTGAGCCAGCAGTGTGCTCTTGTAGCTCAGAAAGCAAATTATATCCTGGGCTCCATCAGGAGAGGGGTGGCCAGTAGGGACGGGGAGGTGATTGTCCCTCTCTACTCTTCTCTTGTGAGGCCCCATCTGGTATACTGTGTCCAGGTCTGGAGCTCCAAGTACAAGAAAGACAGGGAGCTGTTGGGGATGGTGCAGAGGAGGGCCACAGAAATGATCAGAGGACTGGAGCACCTCCCCTATGAAGACAGGCTGAGGGTGCTGGGCTTGTTCTGCCTGGAGAAAAGAAGGCTGCGGGGTGACCTAATTTCAGCCTTTCAGTACCTAAAGGGAGCCTATAAACAGGAGGGAAACCAACCCTTTGAAAGGGTAGATAACAGCAGAACAAGGGGAAATGGTTTCAAGTTGAGGGAGGGAAGATTTAAGTTGGGTGTCAGGGGTAAGTTCTTTACTATGAGAGTGGTGAGCTGCTGGAACACGCTGCCCACAGAGATTGTGGATGCCCTGTCTGAGGAGGCGTTCAAGGCCAGATTGGATGGGGCCCTGGGCAGCCCAGTCTAGTATTAAATGGGGAGGTTGGTGGCCCTGCCCGTGTCTGAGGGTTTGGAGATTCATTATCCTTGAGGTCCCTTCCAACCCAGGCCATTCTGTGTTTAGCCTTGTCCTGAAGTGTCTCAACAACTTGAGATCATTTGTGAGATTGCATTCTGTCCTATCGTTCAGAACATTGATTAAAACCATTAAGACATGCTGACTTCTAAGGGATACACCAATTGATGCTACTAACAGTTCTGTCTTAAGCTTAGTGGTCCAGACAGTTTTCACTTACTGTGAAAGACCACTAATGAAACACGTATCTTACAAAGTAAATATCCTGAACATATTGTTTTGTCCTGGAAATAAAATTATTGTATATATAAAATCTTTCTAATCTTATATTAGTATTATGATATCCAAATACATTGAACTGTTCTGTGTAGCAGTTATTGAATTAAATTATCCTAGTTAAAACTTCTAAATATTCTCTTATGTGAATAAATGGATAGAGAAGGGCTAATGGATTTAAACACACTATCTTTCTAAAAGGCCTTGGCATGACTAAAAACATGATAGAACAGTTTTTGGTGAAGTTGAAAGCCATGAAGCTAGTCTTTGAAAAACATAAGATTGTTTCCAAGACATCATTCTCAAACTGAGTTTTTTGAGAGTTTAAGGTTCAAATAAGTCCTGCTCGGAGCAATTCTATTGCTTAACTTTTTAAACAAAGCTAATGTTAGTTAAACTCTCTGTTAGTACTCTGTTGACCAAAGATGCATTTTTGGGAAACATTAAAGGTATTTAAATGATTATCAACATTTTATGCTTTAAGATTTCTTCATGATATCATTAGAAGGAAGAAGGAAATAAAAAAGTTATTTATTATTGAAATCTACATATTTGTGTGTGTTTTTCTTTTTTTTTTTTTTTTTGAAAGTCTGTTTGCTTTCGTAAAAAAAAAAAAAAAAAAGAAACCCAAGGGAAAATGAAGATACTCATGAGTCACGTTTAAGAATTAAAAAATGGTTGAAATATATTCAAACACATGCTTGTGCACAGAAGATTCATGTCATATTCAGGTAAGGGACACTTACTGTATGAGTCTTTAACAATCAGACTGTTTGGCAATCAAGATAAGGTAATTGTTTAGGTTCCTCTATAGACATGGAAAAAATTATTTTTAGGAGCATTCATTCTTTCAGTTTTGCATCCTACTTCAATGGTTACTTTAAACTGACATGCTATGAGAAAGAAAGCTATGATCATTCTTTTGACCGTCACTTAACATGCAGCACAAACGTTTCCCTCCACAAAGTGAACTGGGGGGGGGGAGGAAGTGATCCAAGTGAAGACCACCTTTGTTCTTCACTCTTTGTGATTCATTTTTAATTCAAATCAGTTTCTTTATGTACTTTACCTGATGGGTGTGCAAATACTTTTGCAAGCAAGGAATGCAGGGTGACTACAACAACAAACAGGAGGGTGGCATAGCCTCATCTGGGAATGCAGCCTGTTGGTGTTGGCATAAGGAGATAATAATACTACATAGCTAGGCTGCTGTTTTAGGATGAAATCACTTTGTGACACTTACAAAATATAATTTGCTTTGTTTCAAGAGGTAGGTAGTGAGATGTGATTGGTATAGCAGATATATTGATTTCTCATTGTTTATATGAATACTGCAAAAGCCTGAATGTTATCAGTCTCAAAAGAGAGTTCTGTAAATATACAACTGCAGTATTTTTTTTTCTTTCATGCCTTAGAGCCTTTTTACGTATGTATAAACTTACAGAAGAAAACTTTTCATGGATATTTTCTTAATTTTCTTTTTCTTAATATTTATTTCCATGAGTGTAGAATACAGCTTCAAGCTTAGATTTTGGGAGAAATTATATTCTTTAAATATTTCCTGTAGAAAGATAGGACATCATTATGTTTTTGTTAGTAATTCTTTCATTTATTTCTTTTTAAAATTTAAATAAAATTCCATTGTCTTATCATGTTTGACTGTATAGAAAATTTGATTAAATCATTCCAAAAGTATAGTAATGTATTCATGCTACATTTGGTTACTTTCTCATAACTGGATAATATAAATGAATCCTAACATTATAGGATTCAGACAGAGTCTCAAGAAGCATATATTTGAAATATATACTTGGTCCTTTAATACTGTGGGCATAATATGAATTGAAGTGTTCCCGATCACTTCATTAGTGAAGTTCATACTATTTGCTTTGATGTGCAGGGAAATCATGATAATTTGCAAAGATATAAACAAGACAGTAAAATCCTTTACTGCCTTGAATGTAGGAAACGGAAGATAATTTACTTTAGATACTTAATTTTTACTCAAAGGTGTAAAAATTGTGTTGATGTGCCACTGAAGTATCATTATGTGATGACATTTTAGCATTTTATGTCTGTAGTATAATTGCCTACATTTCTATGCAGTGCAAGTTTCTCATTTTAAAAACCTTTTGTCTAGTTTCAGAGTGATTTGCAGTTAAGTCTTGTAAATCTAAGAATATTCTCAAATCAAGAGAAAATATTTCGATTTTTCATTCACATAAATGTGAGCTCAACTACTCTTTAATACGGTGTTTCATATTTCTGCTGCTTTTCTACCATCAATTTTCTGTTTGAAGTTTTAAGGCTGTAGTGATGTATCTGTCCCTCCTTTGTTTCATTATGAAGGTTGTGTGTTCTTACGTAATTAAAGAAAAATTATGAGAAAACAATACTGAAATAATTACTCATAAAATAACTTCTTATCCTTTGTTAAATAGGATTCATGTAGTATTTTAAATTTACGGCACAAACTGTTTGGAAGAATGACTTCTCTACTTTAGAGTGGGAGGAGGAAAGGATGCTAATGGAATTCAGACAAGCAGTAATTAGTAAGCCAATAAATAGGACAATTTAATAAATGATTTATAGCAAGAAAGAGTAAGATGCATAACAAATAATTATGGGATTTTTTTGTGCTTAATTTATGAGCAGAAATCCAAGGGGTAGGCAGGGGAAGGTGTCCAGAAGAAACATGTGGTATTACCTTAGGTATAATATGATCATAAATTCTAATAACTAATACTGTTTAGTAGTTAAAATTATTCTCTGGCACGGGGACTCAATATTTTAGCATCCTAAAAATCCTATTTCACAAAAACAAATATAGTTTATCTTAAACATTGATAAATGCTCAAGTTTGACTTGCAGTAACCATTCAATGAATTTGTGAGAATCCAGAAAGCTGAGGAATGATTGGAAAGATTTTACAGTAATAGTTATCTATTCTGTGTAAATCCAACCATTTCACCTTAGCCTCCGTTTTCTTTAGAAACTTTTATGAATGCACAAAAGCAATCAGAAAATTTTTGTATATATATGAAGAATGGGGAACTGACACAAGAAAAGGGACAAAAAGAACCTCCTTAAGGAAGTGGCACGGTATGCATGTAGCAAAGTAATGGAAAGATGGGAAAAACGTTGGGGGAAGCTGTAGTTCATTTTCTTCAGTTCTATAGATTGTTGGCATTGTTTCTCAAATTTCATTCCTAAGCTGTAACTAAAAATGTAACTCAAAATAACTTTATAACTGTAGTTATTAAGGTATTTTTTATCCAAGATGCTCCTACAGAGTATATACCTGCGTGTGCTTTGGTCACTTTCTTCGTATCTCTCTGAATGAGCAGTCTGAATGACTGAAGAGCAGTTTATATAATCAAGTTACTTAAGCTTTTTAGGGAAGCAAGCAGTATTACCCGGTGTTAACCACTGAAATAGTACAGAATTAGACAGTTGTCAGATCTTTCCTTAACAGTACTGGTGATGGACACTTTCTGGGATCTGAACTCTGCCCTTATAAGGTAGATGTTCAAAAAAGAAGGTGGTGTGATCCAAAAGTAAGTAGGTTAGATTAGCCAGCTGACCTTTAGATGCTTATAATTAGGCAATATGAATTCACCTTTTACGTAGTTGAAACCTAGTTTATGTTGAGCATATATTTTAGAAGTAAAGATAATTGAGTACTGATAATATGTGACACTTGATGTAATTTCTAAAAACTATCATGAACCTTCCCCACTTTAAAATTAATTGTATCTTTTTGCAATACTACGACACAGAACTGAAAAGTAATCCCTGAAAAAATTAAATGTAAAAGTTAAATGTAGTTAGTGAAATGGTAATGCTTTTAATATTCTAAAGTATTTTTGGTTTGTTGCTATTGTAGTGCAATGTTTCTCTATTTATTTTAGTATCTAGTAAAGATATGCATGTTTCTGCTCCACAGATGTTAAAAGGCTTATGAAAGCTCTTCTAGGCTTTTTGGAAGTATACATATTTAAATCACATTAACACAACATACATAAATATAATGCAATATGTATATATATATATATATATATATACACACACACATTCTAAAGGAAAAATTATACTGAGTGTAGAATATCCAATTTCAAAGGAGCAGTACTCTTGATCTTCTCTTTTTTGAATGTAAGTGCAAAAAGGAATTTATTTTATTTATGTAGCACCTTTCATTACTGTCAAAAACCTCGAGGCACCACATAAGAAAATAAAATCAAATATGATAAAATAAATACAAAATATAAAACAAAGTCCTCAGCATTTTTTAATGGGAAAGAATTTCAAAGGAAATTGAATATATACATACCTTGTAAAATTGTAGGAAGAAGTTGATGTTTTTAAAAAGAAGTGAAATTAAATATATTTTAGAAACAAAAGGTCTCAGTACTTTAGTGCAATCCCCTCAGCAGCCATTCTATGCAGTGACAAAGTTCTAAAGTTGATGAGTAGTGCCTGAATGATTATATCCATCAGAACTCAATGGAAAACAAACTCTTGCTTGTTCTCAAGGTCATGTACCTGAAGGCTTTAAGATAAATCAGAAAGGGACTCGTGGTGTCACTGTGTTATTTTTAGACATACCCTTTAAAGAATGGAGGCTAGACATCCTATGATGTTAGTAGCCACAGAGTACAAACAGAATTAAAAGATGCATTTAATGTTTAATCTGAAATTTGGGCTGAAAACCCAAATCTCCCAACATGTGTTGCTCATTTGAAGAGTATTTATTTGAAAGGGAAAGCGAGATCATTATCTCTAGTTCCAAATCAAGATAGATACTAAAAATTATTATAGATACTACATTCAGCAAGATAGATACTAAAAATAACCAACCACCATCTTTCTTCAAAAATTGACTACTGTCTAGCAAAACTTGTGTAGAAGCCTTCACCTGTGGCATTTTCCAGACTGTGTAAGGAGGAGATTTGTTTTGATATGCAAGGTTATCATACTGAATGTCCTTAGTGATGAGGAAAATTGGGAAAAATAGCAAATGGTCAAAATTGAAAACACTTCTGGCATTCTGACTTAGAGATAGAAGAGATTCCTATAGTAGCAATACTACAGGGTTCTGCAATAAGTATGTTGAATCAGAAAATGAATATGTTAAAACTCCATCTTTTCTTTTCTCCTGAGGATTGTCTCTGACATTTTTGTGAGAGAAGAATACAATTTGTTGGTTAAAATATGCCAGTCTAAGCCTAAAAAATCTTCGTAAACCCTTGTGACCTATTAATGAAGTGGAAAATATAGAATATTAATTACTATTTGTTAATCTTTTATGACAGCAATAGACTGATAGACATATATTTTATTAAACATAAGGTAAAAAATTGAATTTTTTACAGGGACTTTTACACAGCTAAGGCCTAAATGACTACTCTGATTTTTTCTTCATAGTCATTTTGGAACTTCGATGTCATGCATACCAACATCTGGCTTGGAGATGCCTAAACATGGGAAATACTTGGAGCTCTTCCTACAATGGCTGGGCAGAATTCAACTGTTCAGAATGAATTTCACAACAATAAACACTACAAAAAGCTGTCCAGTATGTAGTATAGAGTGTGTCAATATCACATAAGAATTTACACACTGGGTTTGCTTGAATAGTCACACAGATGATTAATTAGGTAATTGGTGAATAAGCAAGGTTTTAAGTATAAATAGCTAATAGCTATTATAAGTAAAATGAAAGGTAAAAACTCACAGAATTTTTTTTTGCAGAAAAGTATTCTACTTCTAGGTGACAGAGATGCCTCTGTACTAAATCTTGTGATCTACATATAGGACAGTCTGAGACATAAGAGATTTTTGTTGTAGTCTTAGGTGATCATATATTTCATTTCTCTCTTACTTTGATTGTAGTATTTATCCCAGTGTACCATTTGAAAATGTAAATTGAAAATGTATTGGGCAAAATGGTCTCTATCTTGAGGTTCTAGGTATAGCAAACATATTTTTCCAGCATTTGCTGTCACTCACTCATGCTAAGTATACTCAGAGCAGGCTACTTCACTGGTGGAATATTTGGCTGGAAAGTTGCAATTCTTTGACTTGAAAGATGATCTGTTCAGCCACGTCAAGATGATGACAGTCCTCAGAATGTGCAAAAGAAAAAAATAGGGAATATACAAATGTTACTACAATTTAAGGAGTCCAGACTGCTTAGCAGAAGTGCTGAGGGTCATGATTTTCAGCATCAGAGCCCAAATCCTGTAGAAGTGCCACAGTTTTCCTTTTTGATCTGCATCTTTTGTGGATTTTGTGAATTTGACTTTCTGTCTAGACACTGACTGATGCCTTTGACACCACTTCTTAGGTCTTATAAATCTCAGGAGCTAGGTGTTAAAGGACTTAGCTGTGGACCTTAAGTCCAGAAGAACTGGTTAGCTTGAGACCATTTTTCTTAGAGTTGAGTGAGTTTTGTCCTAAGTAGACCTAGTTGGAGTGATCAAAACAGCCAGGAAGTGGGACTGCAGTTCAGCAATGCCAGTGACTATTGATCTTTCTTCCTAGTTTCTGTTTACTGGAATAGTTGCAGTTTTGATTTAGGTTCCATCTTCACTGATCATTAGTGATCTAAGCTGATTTTCCATGCTAAATCCAAACTTACTAACCTGTTTATGAATGTACTTGCTTTTCTTCTGCTAACAGCCAAGCATGACTGTAGAAGTTTTCACAAATTGATCTTTGCAGATTCTTCTCTTTAATTTGACCCTTTCTTTAGAATATTTGAAATTTAACCAAAAATACTAAAGCCAAAAATATACTGCAGTCCTGTCATTCTTTAGATTATTGCATGTTCTATGTTAATGGCACATCTTTTGTAAAAGGAGAATTAAGATCATCATCAAATACATTTTTAAATTGAGCCAGTATGCCTTTTAATTGGACAGACAAGTAGTAACTCCAGTAGTCTGATCTCATCCAAATCCTAAATAGTTTCTACCTTCTTTATCACATGTCATTCTCATACAATATTTTTATTTCTCTATAGTTTGTGGTTAGAAAGATCTGCTCTTGTACAGAAATCATATTTTATTCTCAGTTTCACTTTATGGTATAGTTTGTTTCAGATAAATTTAGTGAGATTCATTAGGGTAAAAGATGCTGTGCATTTTGAATCATCTGTGGAAGAGAGTTACCTTCCTCTTTGAAGTGGAAGACCAGGAATGAAGTTTGGGCTGAAAATTGTACATAGAGTACTTATTAAATAAAAAATAATATTGCTTAAAGGTTTTGTGGAAGAGTACTTTTGTTGACTAGAATCTCATAAGTGTTTGGGACTCTCAGAAACATCAATATATTCTCTTTTAAAGCAAGGTTAAATCAGATGATCCAAAGGAAATGGGCTAATTAATTCCCTGTGTTAAAAGCAGGGATATTCTGTAGTATTTCCAGTTGAAAATCTGGAATTATATTTTTTAATATTAAGGGAGATGTGGAAAAAATATTGCCTTACAGTCTCCTGGTATGTTTTAACTCTCAATTCAAACACTTTTCCTAGGTTACATCTGTTTCAATCTGCATATAGAAGATTTATACATTTTCAGACCACAAAAACAAAGAAAAAACAAACAAAAAATCCCATAACAAAGCAGAACAAAACAATATACCTAAAAAATAGGAATAGATTTGCATGCAGTCATTTTTAGAGAGGATAATTATCTCCAGTAAGTGGTATTTTTATTGGTAAAGACTAGAAAAAGTGAGGTTTTGGCACAACAATATTTTATTAATAAGATGTTTTTCTGCTCTGTGATGAGACTTGCAGTGGATGACAATTCTACCTTGTGCTCTGTACATAAATTTGCAGACAGGCAGAGAAGTCTTCTCCCACTGTTTCTGTCTATTAAGTTCAAAATTGAGGCACACAGATGGTTTACTTTAAAAATAAATTCTAAACCTGTTTTCCTTTACATATATATAATATTTTGCTATCTGGTGATAAAAATTATAATCTGTAGAGGACAGAATAATAGTTAAATATCATCTTATCTGATTATGAGGTACTAAATTAATGTTTTATAATGAAAATCAGTGAAATAAACCATAACTATAAACTAGATAAACTGTTGCCATAGTTTTATGTAGTGAAAATATGCAAGTTAGCCTGTATAGACTTGAATTGAGTGTAACTAATGTCAGAATCCAATCGAAGTGCTATTACTTGTACTCTCAATTAACTTCACTCTTGATTAACTACATATGAAGAAATAGAGGTGTTGTGGTTTAAGGAAGCAGCTCAGTGCTGCGCAGCCATTTGCTTGCTCACCTACTCCTCAGTGGGATGAGGGAAAAAATTGAAAACAAAGTAGAACTTGTAGGTATAGATAAAAACTACTTACTAAGGCAGAAAAAAGGAAAATAGGAAGAAAAAATGTGTGTGTATATATATATATATATATATATATATATATATGTTTACCACAATGAAATTACTTGCAACCCACTGACTGACAGCCAGAAAACAATACAATTTGTTTGTGACCTCTAGCAGTGCAATCTTTCACCCTCCACTGAGTGATTCCTAGTCAGTCCTGGAGCAGTGGTTAGCCCTCATGCAAGTCCCCATGTCTGGGTGGCCTTCTGCATGATGTCAGGTGGTGTGGAATAACCTCCGTCCTGATTCAGACCACCTGTGCTGGTTACTCCCTGCCCCCTGCTTTGCAGGGAAGAGCAACTGCCATCATGGGGCAGCTCATCCTCACCAGTGGCTTGCCTTAGCCCCTGCTATGCTCCCAGCAATCAGCAACAACCAAAACATCAGTCTGCTATTCATACTGTCAGCTGAAAACAAAGCCTGTCTTCAGAATCACACCTTCAGAAATGGCTGTAGTTTGCTTCTAGTTCTTTGTGGCCATGTATCCATATAACGAACAGTCACTTCGCATTCATTGTATTCTGTATTAAGATTTTATTGTACCTGCCTTCCTAGAATGAAAATTACTAGTTTGATCATAGTTTTTTCTTAAAGCAAAGCTTCAGGAAAAATCCAGAGGTTGGAATTTGGAGCAGTTACAGCTTCTGTTCCTGGCTTAATTGTAACTTAGTTGATTAGCAAGTACTTTGTGACAGGCAGTACATTTCCATAGGTTGATGTTGCAGGGCTTGCCTATCAAACACAAATGACCTGGAGGGCTGGTACCTGACTGCTTTCTCTGACAGCATTTGTAGACAGGCTTTATTGCAGATTATGACCCTTCACTTCTAGAATTTAACAAGCAGCTGTGGGCCTAATTGTGAAGCTGAGTAGAAACAAGGGACAAATGCTTGTAGTCTGAAGTGATTCCTGTTCTTTCACAGAGGCTGAAATGCCATTTATACACCAATCTTGAAAGCTTTGTCCAGTTCTCACAATGTTTATTCTGGTTTTTGGTTTGTTTTTTTTTTTGCTTTCACGAATGAATTAAAATTTTCTCTAGAATGTTTGAAGACTGCACTGTTGTGTTAGGAGAGATAATGAAAAGTTTTAATATTAATGGTGAGACAATGATTCTGAGAAACCTGCCTTAGCTGAAGAAAAATGGTAAAATGATTCCATCTGCCTATCAGGTAAACTCTGTTGAGCAACATTTTGAACAAGTGAAACTTGCTGATCCGGGATAATCAGCCAGGAATAAGTTATGCATTATGATGTGATCTTATTGTTAGGTGATATCTTTCCTGATGTCCAGCCTGATTTATTCTTACTGTGATATAAACAAAAAACCAAGACCATCTGAAGTTACTGGAAATACATTTATCTGATATGATTGCAATAAATATGAGTGTTTACAGGATAAGTCAGATACATGATTCAATGGACACTTTAAAACTTCAGGAGATACCATTCAGCCATAAATACACTCTACTTATTATTTCTGAGATAGGTGAATGTGCATATAGTTGAATAATATCCGTTTTTTTTACTTCATTCTAATTTATAGCTTTTAGTGTACTTTGTTCCTATTCTGTAATACTTTATAGCTGAGGCTGGAAAGTAAGAATAGTTCTTTGGATTTCTCTATTATGTAATTCACTGTCCAAGTACTTAAAAGCATTATTTGATCAAAACTTGCTGTGTGGCTGTGGGAGTGGCTAGAACTCTTTCATGAAGCATAACATAGCAGAAGAGTTGTTTACGGAAAGGTTACAAGCACAGATATCACTCCAGAAATGTTCTTTCTATGAAACTTTGCAATATGTTCTGTGCCTGCCAAGTTTCCTACAGATTGGCACCTCATTCTTTTTCTTAAAATCTTTTTAAATCATTTGCAGCATTTACAATGTGGTGCAAGTAGTGTCAGTAGATAGTACCATTTAAGGACTGAAGAAAATTTAGACTGTTCACTGCAGATGCCAGGTGCGGGTGTCAGAGCTCTAAAAACGTTGGTGTCTGTCTCAGGAGGATACTCTGAGTACCTATGTCAACTATTTTAGTCTCCCTCCCACCTTCCAGTCTGCAGAGAGACTTGTCTTATTCAGACAGTGATCAATTTTTTATCAAAATTAGGTTGGAGAAAGCCAGGGGTACAGGTACATGGGAAGTAGCACAATAACGGGTGCCCCCCACATTTTATGAGGCTTGAGTGTATTATTTAGCTGAGTCTATCTGTTCTTGATCAGCATGTATGACTCATAACACATCCAGTCTTGGTTAAAAATTTGGTCACCCTTGAATCATTTTTTACTTTCTTGAAATGTGATCTCTGAAACTGAAGCATTGTTTTAAATCACTAGACTTTCTGCTCTTCTACAGAGGTAACTGTCTTATATCTAGTTTTACACTTCATGCTTTGTTTATCTGCCTTCAGTAAGTGATTTCCCTTGGCAATATCTTATCCTTACATCATATTTGTAGTATCTCAGTAGTGTATGTTGTACCCACTGGAGCACACTCAGTAGTAATGTCTTCATGATGCTTTCTAATGTCTTGTCATCAAATTGTACATCCATCTTCTGCTTAAAGATAAACAGATAGAACTGCAGTAATCCAAAGAGCACAGCCACAGCTCTTCTATGTAAGAGTAGCTCTGAGAACACTGCCTTTCTATGTCTCTCAAGACCTTGATATTAAATCCTATGAGCTTTGGATCATTCATACTTAAAAACTACACCAAGAATTCTCCTTCAGCTCTGTAAGTTCATGGAGAACTGATCTGTAAGTTGCAGCTGATTTTTTCAAAACTGTAGCACGTTGTATTCTTCTGTCTGGGTCCAGTTAGCTTACTGTAGGGAATGATTACATTTGAAGGAAGGGAAATTATGAGGAAAGTATTTCAATATACATTGAGTGTTTCAATAAAACATTCAGAGATTTCAGAATTCAGAGAGAGAATTCTGACTTCTGAAATCATACACTGAAATATTGAATATATGAATTATAGCAGGACTGTCTCCATGTTCCTTTATAAGAAACCTTCTTCCTTACTGTTACTACAGATGAAGATACAAAATATATAAGAGTATATATTTAAGATTAGGTAGAATTTCAGGGAAAAATTATGTATGTAAGGTTTTCATGTAGTAAAACAGGAATACACTTCTGAATTACTACAGCTGCAGAGAATTATGTAATAATGCAAATAAGGAAAAATGCTATTTAAAAGTGAAATCCTAGTGTCACTAGTTACCACTGCAATAACACATCAAATTCCCAGAAGTGAGACCTATACTTTGAAATGGAGACTTGAAAGACAGAAACTTGGCTTACAGCTTAGATTTGAATTTAGATGAACGACTGTACTGTGTATACAAGATTCAGTCTTGAATTACAAACTGCAGCTGTTTGGATGAAGAAGTAACAAAATGTGTTAGATATTTATGTATTGACCAACCTAGGTCCATCGTTAGAATTTTCTATACATTTTTTGCAGTAATGAATAGAGGCCTTCCCATGCTTTAAACTGTAATATCTGCTGGAAGATTTATCTTCTAGCAAATCAAATTAGGGAAAGTAATTTCAAACTTCTGTATTTAAAAATAGACTGTTGATTATTGTTGATGATTGAAAGTAAAATAAAAAAAAACCAGTTTTATTTAGTTAAGTAGTAACTACAGATGTTGTGTAGGAATGTGTTATAATATCAGGTACTGAATTTCATGCTTATGAATCTTTTTTGGTAGTTATTTCATTGTTTCTGTAGATTACAAATTAGACGAGAGTTTCCCATCAAAAGTCCAACCCCAGTGAAGTCTAATTATAAAAGGAGATTGAAAAGTGCATTTTATATCTTTTGAGAATCAAGACAGAGATATGTTACGAATGTCTGACATTGAACAGTAATTTGAATAGAAATTACATACCAGTTGGATCTTCTCTATTTATTAAAAAGTCTGTGCTGAATATTATTAATTACTTCAAGAAACAAGCAAACAAACAAACACAAAAAGGGAATGAAATGCGTATGTCTTTGTGACTAGGTTTATGATTATATTTGATAGATTATGAATTCTAATCTATTCTGATCTGTTCAGATCTGAAAACTGTTATACTGAAAGTCAGATTTCTTTGGAAGTAGCTGTAGTGTAGCACAGTATGGTCTTGTTCTGTCTTGCCTACATTCAACTTTTTATATAATCTTGATTGTCATTCCTTAGCATGTTGGTTATGTAATAAGCATATATGAATAGATCAAGTAGAATATACATCAATATAATAGCTATGTACAGTTTGCACTTTTTTCATTGGAGTCCTTTTTAGAAGCAGTTTCTGTGGCATTGGTGACTGAACTTTAGACTACAAGGAGCTACTAGCTGGTATCAGAGGCTTCCTCCATCTAGATTCTTAAACATCTCATGGAGAAAGCAAGACATACTCAGTAGGAAACAAAGCAATGCTTTTTATTTCCCAGCAAAGATGAATTGTTATATATTTCGGGTGTGGTTCAACATTTGTGCAAAACTGTGTATGACTTAGAAAGTTCCTGATGTCCCCTCAGAACTCAGATAAGCCAGTTGGCAGTGTCACAGTTTCCTTAACTGACATCAGTGCCTCTTGGCTTTTTGCTTGTGATAACTGATGTGATCATACTGGATACAGGAATCTTTCCTATGAAATTCTGATAGGTATGTTTCAGAGGTCAGAAGGCCTAAGAAAATGAGCTATATTTTATAAACGATGAACTATAGTAAATGCTAGACGTTACTGTCTTGGAAAAAGAAACAAATACTTTCTTTTTTTAATGAAAGGAGTTAATGTTCTATATAGAAGTTTAATTTTCAAATTAAATTTTCAATCTGTGTTAGCCTGATGTTACTGACTAGGTTTCATCATTTTGTAGATTTTACCTTGAGAAATCTTGAATTAAGTTGACTTCACTAATCTGTCATCATATATGTACCCATCACTAAAAATAAGCACTTGCAGTGGTGCAGAGCAGACAAGCCAGCAAAGGATATGAATATACATTTGGCTAAAGCTGTGCTGGTACAATTCTGTTAGGAAAAATTTTATCTGGTACCCGAATTGCTATTTGTAAGGTAATCTATATCAGGTTCAGTTTATCCACCTTTGAAGATGAAAGGACTTGAGCTTCATGGAGAGTATGGGTTTTATTCTTCTTTATTACTTTTTTTGATGGTTGTTTGTTTTTTAATCCTGTGTTCCCAAAGAATCCAGGTCTTAATTTGAACCATTAGCAATTAAACTTGCTGGCTAAAAGCCACGCTTCTGTTGACAGCAAAGAATATTCCCCATCTCACTTTTGTGACAAGTTTGAGGTGATAGTACTGTGATATGTACTTTACAGTTTGCTTTTTTTTTAGTATTTCCAGAATTATTTAAATGATCCCCAATTCATAAGAAGAATTTATGAGGCTGAAAATGCATAAACATTCAGTATGGTACTTAAGATCAGCTTAGGTACTTAAGATAAGCTTAGGCCCTTCTCTTGAGTAACACTGATTATGACTATACAGTAATAAAACAATTCTCACAAGGTGGTACAATATAAAGAAATATTGTTATATAGCATAGCAAATATTTTATATTTAATTTCCTTTTTAATAGGAAAGATCCTATAGACAAACAGTACAAAGTGGAAAAAAACCTGACCATTCATTTACTGTTCCACATCATAGACTCTATCCCTATCTTAGTCTGTGTTAAACAAAGTACTAAGACCAGTGTAGGTGTGCACTGATTTTACATTTTTACTTCTACTTATCTTTGATTTTTTGTTACATCACTTTTATTTAGTAATGAGGGTTTTTATTGTCCATGCTCAAATTAAAATCTTCACCCTCAAGAAGTTTATCTGTATCAATATATTCTAAAAGTAATTTTTACTATTATTTACTTGTAACCAATGATGTTCTTGGTGCTTCAGTTTCTTGGATATGTGTAGTCTAGATCAAAATGCTCTTTTCATAGCTGTGGCTAGCAGTGATCTGTTCTTTCACTTCTACTTGGTTTGGCTCTGGGACTTACATCAGCTGTGGCATCTTTATGTTTCTATTTGACATTGGAAGACTATGCCCCACAGAGCATGCGATTTGAAAAGTACTTAGTTTGCAGGCTCAAAGGTTTATGAATTTTACAATGCATGTAAGGAAGAAAGTACCATGAGCGGATTTGATGTCAGGGAAGAAAGTGCACTTATTTTTTTGAAGACTGATCCATATTTCTATTCATAGTCTTTCTCCCTTGTCCTGTTGCTTTCTTTTCTAAGTCAAGAAAATAAACAAATTCCTTCATCTGATATTACCTGTCTTGGTGAAGGCACAAATATGTTGTATGTTGTACTTATCCCTAAAGTTTGATATTGCTTGCCAGAGGAAACAGGAAGGATGTCTTGAATGTTGACATTAACCAGCAGAAGAATAACCCTTTAAGGATATTTCAAGCCTGGATATTGTTGATGAGAAAAAAGTCCTCTTTGGAGTATTCCTTTTTCTGGGACATGTAGCAACTCTCAAAGTGGTACATGGGGAAAAAAAGTCCAACAGCCTCATGCTAAATAACTAGTGATTAAATGTTGGTTGTGACATTATAACAATAGTTTTTCTAGTAGTATTACTACAGTATTATTATTGGATAGTATGGTATATGAAGCTACTGTAAAACACTTATAACTAAAATGTATTGAACTGATGTATTTGATGTCAGTTGAATGGCAGCAATGACAGAAGAAGAGTGGGAGGGAAGAGGAACATACAACAAAATTACTAGCCAATGAACATAACCATCTCCTTCTGACTTTAATTCCATGATCTGTTTTACTTAACTGGCAAATCTTTCAATTTCAATCCTCATGCATAGAAGTAACGTGGATGTAATGGATAGTGACATTTGGTATTATTGCAGACTATTCCATTTCACACTTTTATTTTAGTAGCTATGTCTCTTTTAGAAAAATGTACATCTTGAAAATCTAATTATATCTAGAAGAATTTCTGTTACTGTACATGACAATTACATTATGCTGCCTATGACAAGCACAGTTACCAGCCATTTTTACTATTTCTTTTTGTACTATTAACATCTGCTGACCATTATTATTGATATTTCTGATACATTTTATACTTTGATTTTAGACTCCTCCTTTTCTTCTAAAAGCAGTCTTGAAATCATCAGTGTCTAATAATACAACTTGGCTGTCTGTTTTGACTGTAATGGATAACACACCTTTTAGTCCTGGATGCTCGTTCTACTCCAAGTGTGATGGTTCCCCTTTACTTATCCAGAGCTGTCGTTAGTCTGACAGTTGCATATAATGTTTGCTGTCTTCTGCCTTTGTAACCAGAGTGAATCAGAAACTACTTGGAGAAATTATTCTATGATCAGTTCTGCACCTTTTAGGATGAGAAAATGTATGAAAAAAAAAGAGGATGATCAAAGGATTGACAAGTGTAATATCTGAGAAAGATAATTCTATACGTAATCAAGAAAGATTACATTCAAAGAGTACTTACCTTCTGGTATGGCAATAATTTAAAGGGTGCTGACAAAAAGCTGTTAGTATTTGAAGGCATAAACATCTTAAAAGCGTAATAATATATTAAAAATATTTTTAGAGGAGTTGTAAAGAGGAATGGATTGAAACTGAAAAGGAAAACTTTACTGAATGTAACAATTGCTTCTGTTACATTAAGTAATATTTTTATAAGGAAATTGTGTGAAAGCAGTGTTTTGATCTTTACAACCAAAATGGACAAAGTATGACAGAATGACAGATAATATCAGGGGATCAGTTCTGTGATTCCAGTTCAACACTAGCATTGTACAATTGACTTCCTACAGGCTGAATTCACAGGTAGCGAACTCAGTTAACTTGAGCATTCTTCTTTTATGAATACATTGCGTGACATTAAATAAAATCCCACATTGTATTTTAGTGAACTAAACATATAGAACCTCTAAATATCATACTAAAAATCTCAAAGCTGTGTTATTTTATATTGTAAGAATATTGACTTCAGTTGTTAGAAAAGTAAGTTCAACCTTGCATTTCAGCAGTCATGCAGTGTGTAAGAGTGAAGATTTTGAGGACCTTAATTGATAGTCAATTTAATGTACGTGTTAATTTAGAGTATGTTAATGTGTTAATTTACACATATTTAAATTGAGCACATTTTTTTCTAGAAATGTGCTTGAGCATGTATGAAGAAGAGATTGTCAGTGAAATTTTTGCATGCTTAAAGTAGATCCCCAGCCGAGAGAATAAATGTTCTTGTGGTGTAAAACTAAAGGGAAGATGGAGTGAGAAGCTTGTCAAGTATAGTTAAACCTTCCATTGCCCAACCACAATCAATGTTGATTACATTTATGGATCTGTTTGAACTATTGATTCAGTGCTCCTATTGCCTTGCATGTAATTAAAATCATGCCAGGACACTGTTTCTTGATTTGGTAGTTCTGGAGGGATTCAAAATTATTCTACTTTTTTTTTTTCTTTCTTTATTCCCTTTGATGCCAGTGCCGAAAGTGCTAGAACACTGCAGAGTAGTCTATTATATATGGTTCTTGATAGTACAAGAAAACATAAGAAATTTCCTGATATGACTACAGAACTGGTGAATGGTTGAGTTTGGAAAGGACCTCTGGAAGTCATGTTGTCTAGCCCCTGTGTTCCTGTAGAGTCATTCTAGATCTGATAGATACCTAAATGAATAAGGCAGGAGTCTTTAATAAAAGGCAATTATTTACTGGAATTTGTTTTTGCAAGAAAAAAAATCTAACACTAATGGAGCTAGTAGTTTTCAAGTAAGTGTACGAAGATGACTCAATGGAAAAAGATTGTTTCATTTAAGTTTGGTATGCAGAGCAAGATACTTGGAAAGTTTGAAGTATAGGTGAAAAATAATTTTACTCTTCCTGTTCACTATTAAAAAGGATATGGAGATTGGACTGTTGAGTCATCATCATCACTGAAGCATCCAGTGGCCTAATTTGATGGAGTTGTATTATTCCACAAGTTGGTTCAGCAAAACAATAATCATGATAAGAGACGATGTGAATGAATTCTTGTTTTGATTTGATGCTCATTGCTTTGAGATTTACATATCCTCATAATAACACTTACCAGCCATCTGGTTTCTAGAAGAAAAAAAGGGAAAACACAACTTTTTTTTTTCCTTACTGAAAGGGCTACTACATAACATGCACCATTTAAAAGCTCATTGTCTGGAAATAACATAATGACTTTGTGTTTTCAAATTATTTATTAGTGATTAACTCAGAAAAACAGCAGGTTATGCCAACTTTAAGGGAAATGAAATCTACTTTGTTCAACGTTGCAATTCCTACGTGTAAGAAATCAAAGCAGTGAAGAAAACAAACTGATCTGGGATATTAAATAAGTCAAACATACTGTAACATGTACTTTTGTTTTTTTTAAGTGATGTAGTTAGTTCTTATTTGTAATTTTGGGGGTTTCGTACATATATATAAAGATACATAAATATAACTGACATATAAACTTCATTTTCCAGTAAATCCAATTATGTATTAAGACCTGTAATATTAAATACTTATATTATATTTTCCTTAGAAGTAATGATGAACGATGACATATTGGTTGGTAGCTCATTATATTTTCAATTAACACAGTAGATGCTCTAATATTGTTTTCTTCTACTGTTTTCTGAAAATCTGAAATATCACATTTTGTCCTTATGGTGAATCATTGCAAACTAAAGCAACTGTAATTATTGTAACTAATCATAACTGACAATGTAGTCAGCAAAATGAGATCTGACTATTCCCAGAAAACAAACTGTGCGCTGATATTCCTTGACTGTTGGGCTGTGGACTCTGACTGGGTTGCATTGCCCTGGAGGAACACTGCCTATGTGTATTTTGTGGCTCATGGCTAAGTTCTGCATTTTATTCCACCCGACTTTTCTCAGATTATGTGGTTTCTGTTAAAAATATGCACAATTCATTTATGTTACAATCTGATCTAAAGATTTAGTTCTAATTTGAAGCCCTTCAATTTTGTTCTGCATATTGATAAACTCCATTATGGGATTAAAATTACTGAAGGAATCCCCTGTAGTTATTTCAAATTCAGAGTTCTAATAACTCAAGTAACTAATTATGGAGTACTGTATCTCTTACATACTATTAAGTACTATATTATATTTCTCAAATAACAAGATCCTCATATGTTAGACAAAGAGAATCAAATTTGTGTAGCTTATTCCCAACATCTGGACTTTCCTTTGGTGTTAGTTCAAAACTAGAGTTTACTTTAAGCATGGCTTTTTTTTTTTAACTTTTTTTTTTCCTGAGTGTTTGCTATATATATCACCTGTTGTATTTTTTTTTCTTACCTGTATCATTGAGTTATGGATCATTTTAAGCATGCTTACTTTTTTTTTTCCCTAGGTCTAATCCAGTTTTTAAGTGAATTCTTCATACAAGCTCTTTAGATTTGATTGTGTTATTAGAGATTGAGTTTGGGCTGTCTTTCATAGGCTTCTTCTGCAGTATTCTCTGTTCTGCTTTTAGTGAAAAAGATGGGAAAAAGCAATAATTTGGGAGAAATTGGTGAGAGAAGTCATGACTTCACTGCTGATTTCTGGGGCTTTCTGGTTTCTGAACCCTTTATTCTGCTTTTTTTGATTTAATTATGTGATGACATACAAATGGTAAAGACAGGTTTACATCCTAGGAAACACAGGTATAAACAAAGGCCCAACAACGAATAATCTTTGGCTACACACAAAAATAGAAAATATTAAACAGAAGAAACAAGACCCTTAATTTTCCACAGCAGTATAGGATGGCTGTGCTTTCTGGGAAAAATGTGAGTATTTTGTCTTAAAATTGGGGATGTAAAATTGCAGTGAGTAATGAGTATGTATTCCTCTGATCCCTTAATGTACTTGATGTGAGGTTCCTCTTTCATCGTAGCGAACATACTGGCCATTAAATACACTGCAGCAGCATCATTAGTGGCTTCAAAGTGCTCCTACTTGCATCACATTTTTCCCTCTAGCAGGTGAGTGAGGACAGTGATTAGCAAATACCAGTACCTGTCACTCACTCCTCGGAGATGGCCAGAGAAAGTACTGCAGGGAATGAGGGCCCCAACTCTCTTGCAGTTAGAGGCACAGAGTGAACTTCTGCATCCTTCATTGCTCTGCAAAACTTTGTGCTCTGAACATGGCTCAGGCATGCGAAAGGTAAAATTGGCCCTATTCAGAGTACGATGCTTTGCCATAGAATTGTAGGGTACAGAGGAAGGAAGGCTTTCTCAATGGCAGGCCGTGTGTTAGATACTTGAGATCCCGATGGTCAGAGTGGACACACAAAGAAGCTTCTGTTGATTTACTAATATTACAGTTCATTATATCTGCAGAGAAGGATTCAGTGTTGCACCCTCCATTTTCATATATTTTATCTACAGGGAAAATGTAAAAGAAGACAATTTTGTTTTATTGAAAAGAGAAATTATAAAAACTTAGAATGACTTATTTTGGAAAACAATGTGAACATGTGTTTTGTTGCATTTGTTTTTTTAAAAAAGGCTCTAGATATCTGATACATTTTTCCTTATGCCTATACCTGAATAGATATAAAATGGTTTTAATTATAGATAAATGATCTAATTTTTGATTTTTTTTATTATATGGATACACATTATTATAGTGCAAGACAGAATTAAGAAGCCATATTCTTATATAAACTGTTTTTCCTCATGTTCTCCATTTTATTTTTTAAAGACTGGAGATTTAAACATTATTTTCATACATATTTATTTAACTGTAGCAATCGGCTTGAGTTGGATAATATTTGCATTAATGTTAGCCACATATCGCTGGGCACATTACATTTCCAGTATTTCAGAGTCGATTGCCAGCAGTTTCAAGAATTGTTTTGTAAAAGTTAGCAGATACAAATCATACAGAAATAAATGATGGGCTTAAAAACAATAAAATATAGCATAATCCAGGGAAAAGTGCTTCAGGGAGAATATTTCTGTGTGAGCAAACGGAATAATTCCTTGTTCTCTCTGTGTTACATTTAAGAAAACTACTGATAAACTGCCATTGCAAAATTACTCATAATGTAGAAGGCTATCTACAGCCATCGCAGATCCTTCTCTGAGAACCTTGTGCCCAGCCTCCTGTTTGGAGCCTCTTTTGCAGGCTTTAGTTTACAGTTCTGCTCAGGAAACGTGGCGCACTGTGATTCTGTGCTGCTTCTGCATTGCTGTTGAGATTTTAGCAAGGTCTTTAGTCAGGATACTCATTGTGTGACTTCTGTTGTTCCCTTCCTTCTCTCCCACAATCAGAAGTACACAAAATTGCATCTGTTGTGGAGCCTCTACTTTGATGCTGTTACAACCATAGGTAGAATTAAGACAGTTAAGACAAAATGCAAGTTCTCTTCTCTCCTCTTTGTGTGGGACAGGATCTCTAAAATCTTGATCCTCCTGATTTCTTTTGCTGTGATCTGTGGCATACATGGAGATTAAATCTTGTTTGGCCAAGATGCCAGCTTGTAACGATGAGCACTTACAGAGAAGGGTCTAGTGTAAATCTTGGAGGTAGTAAGTGCTGCTGATTTACTTGGTAAATGAGTGATCAAAATGGCGCAGTAGTAGTAGGAGGAACAGGCATCCAACAATTTGTGGGTGTACTTAATGAAGCGTGTGGTGAGTGCAACTGTTTTGTAATGGTTAGCACCTGCTAATAGTTTCAAAATCTGGTTTGAAACAACCTCTTCAACTTTTTTCCAACAGGAAAAATTTTGCAATGTCTACTTTTCAGGTTTTAGTGAATATTTCTGTTTTCTTGCTAGCTGTAATATAGCGTTTATTAAAACACAAATAAAAATGAAAAAGCCATAGTAAGTAGCGCTAACAGGTGAAAAGAAGTATGTAATAAACAGATGACAAAGCTTATTGTGTTCATAGTCACTGAGCATGTGTGCTTTCTGATTCTCACTTTGAAGTGTTTCAAATCAGGAAACTTGCATACCTGAGCTACCCACATGAAAATGCAGTAGGGAAAAGTCATTTCAGTTTATCTGTGAGCTAAACTCTTGCTAATGATTGACGTCACTGGGTTTGCTTCTCTGACACATTGCTCTCAATCCAAGGCCAGATGCATTAACAATGTATGGCAAAAAACATTTTTTAGCTATTAAGATAGGACTTGGCAGTTCTTATTTACACTGCATGGATTAAACAAAAGTAGACACAGGAAATTAGTGCACAAGTGTAACAAGGTCTTCATTACTTGTCTCAAGGTTTTCTGTTTAAATCTATCAGGAACATCTCATGGAATTCATGAAAGGACTGAGGTGAGTTGTGGATCTGCCTTAGGTGAGGGATCACTGGAAGCAAAGATCTGGCTTCCAAAAAGCATAAATAGTCTGCAGGGAACTCTCCACAAAGCTTATAAAAAATGTGTGAGTTAGAGGCCCATGACTTGCTGAAAGATGCAATACCTGCATATCTGGGTGTTGTGAAACATATACAGTTTTGGACCTAATTGGCTTTTTTAATTATAGATATAGAAAGGGAAAGCTAGAACTAGAATCAGTTACTGCACAAAGGGTACTTAATGATGCAAAAGGCTTCCCCATTTCTCTGTTTCTTTTTGATATTTCAGTTACTGAGTTTTCCTGAGAGAAAAGACAAATATATTACTTATGTTACCTTCATTGTATTGTAGTAAGGCAGCCCTTTGAAGGTTCTGTAAGTGCCTTCATAAAACTCCTACTGCAAAACAAATTCAGTTCTCTGGCAAAAAATGATACTCTTCATTTGGAAAATAAGTATGATCATATGCTTAGCTCTGCCTGTATTGCATTTTGTAACAACAGTACTACACATCACTTACTGTTTTTTCACATTCCCTCTCTTCCTATTTTGATGTAAATTGATAAACCTTCAGGGTTTGTCTCCAGGATGAGTATTTCTTTCCTGGCTCCCATGAGCAAACAAAAAAATCCCTAAACAGAAAAACAAACTACCCTGGACAGTAAAGGCTCCTGTATTTCAACATAAGCCCAAGCTTGAAAACTTGGGTTTATCACTTAAGTGCAAGACTCTTATAGCATATTCCATGCACATGTGTTTATTTTTTCCTATGCAGTTGAAACTTTGGCATTCATAGTGCATGTGCATACTGTTTTTTGAAATGATGTCTCTGGAAATATGTTTTGAATGATCACTATTTCAGCCTTCCCCTTTTATTGATTGGAAATATTCTGTTGCAGCTCTGAACAGCAAGCTGACTTCAGGCACTTGTCAGTTTTATTGTGGCCTCTTGGATAATGCTAAGAGAAAAAAAGCTGAGCATAAATGAAAGTGAAGTTCCAAATTACTGGAACATTTAAAGGTCTTTGAAAAGTTTATACACAAGCACAGTTAATGCTGTCATGCACTGAAGTGCCAAAAGACCGAGCAGTGAAGAATATTAATCTACTTTTATAAAATCAAAGGGTTCGCGTTTTTTGCTGTAAAGAAATAATTTGAATAAAATTTGACCCTTTCTACAATAGTCTGTGGGTCAAATTGAACCTACTATTAAAATTCTCTAATATCTTTCTTGTATTAGCATTTCAAAACTCAATTTAAATATTCACAGAGCTCTTTTTTTAATAAACTTAACAAAATTCAGGTAATTTCCTTCAACTTTCTTGATTGAAGGAAGGCAGTAGGTGCAGATATAAAAAAGATGTACAGCTACGAGCAAAACCTGAAATCAATTATATATAAGAAATAACATAACACATGGAAAGAAATTAATCAAAAGGAAAAATTTCTACTATATGATTTTCTTGGTCTGCTACCTGCAGGCAAGGAACGTAAATGAAAAAAAAAAAAAAAGGCCGCATTCTTCTTATAGATAAGGGGAAAATTAATAAAAATGTTTCCTTCTTACCAGATCCCCTGATGCAACTTATGTTAAAAGTGAGTGTCTGAAGGAAGAACCGGCACACTGAAAAAAAAAGCCTTTTTTTTTTTTTTTTGACCACAGAAATATACTTTCTTCTTGCTGTTAAGCTCAATTACATCAGGTCGATGTGGATTTATACTGTCCAAAGAGCAGCTCTTTTCCATTCCTTTTTCTATTAAGTCCATCGTTAAATCATGCTCATAAAGTTTCTACCAGTCTGAAGGTGAGAAATGGTTCATTTTGCTAGGATGCCACAATTAAAATGTAATGAACAGCTCACAAATTGGTGCAATCTTCCAATCTGGAGAAAACTTTTGAAGTTCAGCCAATTTACATAACAGACTGGAGAGGTTCAATGTGCACAGGTAGTGGTACATCTCTTGAGGATGGCTGTAAAAATGTGACATGAATTACCAACATTACTTAGTTAAGTTAAATAGAAAACTCAGTAACGAGACAAGCATTTATGTAAAGGTAGGAGTGGTTTGACAAGTATTTGCTTTCTTAAGAAGTATATTTATATTTTTTTCTAATCTGATTTGCCAGTTTGTTCTTCAGTCACCTACTGCCAACAGCATCCTTGTATTTTAAACTATTCCTGCAGCAGTCAGTTTGTCAAGATGAGGTATTGCCATGTAACATTGAACAGAAGTGTGTTTAGACACCTTTCTTGGCCCTTTCTCTCAATTCTCCTGTAATTGCATAAGGAAAATATTTTCAGTTCTCACAGGGAGGGAGGGAGAGGTGGTAATTTTTACAGTGAAAAGTGGGAGCACTGTCAACTGAAAGCCGAGGGTGGACAGTCATGGACTCATGTAGGTGGGGTAGGGAGGGGGCAACTAGTTCAGCAGGAAAACTTTTGTTATTATTTTATTGTCTTACGTTATCGAGAGAATTGTTGTGTGCATCCATTTCTATGATTCATCTCCGTACCTTCCACTGGACGTTCTCCTGAAGATCTCAGTGACAGAACGTATCTGGCAATTGTATTGCTTTGGTAGAAACTGAAAATGTGTTGTGATTACATCACCATGTATTCCTCTTCCTTATTTTATTGGCTCGTGTCTTCACCCTTGGTCTGAAATACTTGAGCCTGTATGCTTAAAAGAATTCAGTCGAATGCAAGAGAAAGGCCAGAAAGGGGCTTGGGAGGACATTTTGAGTAGTAGCTTGTAAAAATTTCTTCCTCAAAAGAGAAGTAGTTAGACGGTTTCTGTTGCTGTTGGAGTCGCTGTTAAATTTGTCTCTAGGCTGTTCTAAAAATACAGTGGTAGAAAACAACTGTGTTAACTAAAACTTGAGGATGAAGCTAAGAAACCCTGCATAGAAATTTGAACTTCCATGAAGTGTCGCTCAATGCCATATTTAGAAGGAATAAATGGAACCCTTTTTATTTATTCTCAGTGTTTCTGAGGTTTTTTTTTAGAAATGTTCCCTATGTGTCTTCAGCATACGAATCAATACGAAGTCTCTGCCTTATCGTTTTCTTATGTCACCGTTTGTATTTGGAAAATAAAAAACGTTCTTGTAGGAAGAGAAAACAAATGGATTGATTTTTCTATAGCTTTGCCCTCTGTTTGTAGTCATAGAGAACTGCATACCAGGCTGTTCAAGTAAGCTGAGAATGATCTGCATGTGGCAGCATGTTTTCCAAGGAAATACTGGATGGATTGCACAGAACATGCAAAATGCATGGTGTTGATCCAGTGAATTTCAAGCCTCTCTGATTTATCAGAGTAGTTATTATTTAATGCTACTACTACTAATTACCCTCATTAACCTCTCCCCAGCCACTCACTGTCAAGTATTGTAGGCTTTCTGAAGCATTCTTAATTTGTTAAGAGTACTGATTTATGTTGCTGCTCTGAGAACACAGGAGAATTCTAGTAGGTGGGAAGGAAGCTAACCACTTAACATTTTCATGAGATAATTATTCCGATGAAATTTTCCCACAGTAGGATTCAAGCATTTTAAGGACAAAGCACTGAAAAGGAAAGCATGTGCTTAATTTGAGGATGTTTTTAAGTGGTTTCATTTACAGAGAATATTGATGAATTAAACTATGAGAAATTACAGAGCTTCCCTAGTTTAGTGCTATTGAATTTCAATTATTTTGTTAGGGTTAGAGTACCATAAAACTAAAGTTCTTCACTACTGAATGAGGACTAACATTCTCAGCTGATCTGAAGCTCAAATTCGTCTTCAGAGGATTTGTTATTGTAGTGAAAGGTTCCTTTGCTAGGTGGATGTAAACTATTTCTTAGTGCTCTGTTCTCACATTTCTCTTTGTTATTAAAATGCTTACAGTCCTGTTTTTTGTATTGTTTTGGTTTTGCTAAATGTGGCTCATCCTTCTAAGTGTTGAGGTAGCATTTGCTTTGTGTTGTGTAAAGATTGTCATGTAGCTAGCTAGCTGTCTGTGGTCATAAATATATGTTTATAACTGTATAGTTATTCAAGAAAGATTTTTGTAGGTGTTTAATACATTAATAGTCCTAAAAAAATATGTGCTTGAGTATCTGCAAATCTGCTACAAATTAGGGAGCTGCCGTTCAGATTTCCCCACACTGCACTGCCAAGTGGCCTCAATCAGAAGTAATTTTCTCCATGAAGGCACATGCAGTTCGCTCGTCAGCCTCTCTGCAGTAGATATTGTTATTTGTATCAAATTATATGTGATGATTTCTTGAAGCAGACTACTGTGCCCACTAAGCCGTACAGATTTCTACCACACTCACTCCTACACTGTACAGTTTTCTAGTGTCTCTTGTTCATCTGTTTTATTTGAAAATAAATGAATAAATAGTTATTACTATTGTCACAGAAATAAATACTAATAAACGTAAAAGTCTAAATACCAAGGGAAGAAGTGAATGACTAAACCCTTCAGAATCTCCTGTGCTGTGTGCAATACTCAAGGTTGCTTGTTTCATAAAGGAATAGCTTTCTCAGGATTTCATAAGACATACAGAATGAAGTAGAGGAAACTTCATTTGCCTACAGAAGCCCTATCTAGGATTAGAAATAAAGCTTTTT
Source organism: Cyrtonyx montezumae (assembly GCF_038088225.1). Classification (NCBI taxonomy): domain Eukaryota; kingdom Metazoa; phylum Chordata; class Aves; order Galliformes; family Odontophoridae; genus Cyrtonyx; species Cyrtonyx montezumae. The sequence continues at coordinate 17,631,321 of NW_027072089.1, read as the reverse complement.
ATGTAGTGCCTTTGGAAATTCTTAACTGTTTATCATATGTGTAGCTAATCTGTAGCATTTCAGATCCACCTCTTCTTACGTAACATCAAATTCTTTCACTAACTGCTAGCAGGAAAAGAATCATCAAAATGAGAATTGAAGAAGAGCATTTAATGATCTCTTTGGAGTTAACTGATCTCCTAAACTCTTATACCATCCCAGTTTGAAATTGTACTGTTTTATCTTAGGGCTGTTGACTGTCAGATCACTGTAACACTCAGATGTATTTCAATGGCAGGAATTATTTGGATTTGCATTACTCTGTCATCATGGCAGTGTTTTGTTGTAGTGTCACACTTAATCAGCATTTTTCAGCAGAACAGGGATGATACCTTGAACATGTTCCAGTTTAAATTAAAGCAGATATAGTACATGTGTGCCATAGGTGTTTAATGATTGCCTTGGTATAAGTAGTGGATATAACAGTATTAAATTAAATCAACAATTTAAAAGAAATACAGAAGGTAAAGTACTGCACTGAAGTAATTGATCAAGCTGTATTTGGGATAAAAACCAACACTTTCAGAGGAAATGTTTGAAAAAAAAAGCCAGTAGTTTTAAAAGCTTTTTTCATTTTCCTATATAACCGTGTTTTTAAATATTTTACATCAGTGAAGCAATTGAGCAGGCACCGTATAAACTGTTTTCTGGAGAAAAGTGTTAGTAACTTTGAAAACTCACTCTTACATTTTTGAACCAGAGAAAGAAGTTAATGCTTTGGCTGATTTGATTTACCGATAACAGGCAGATACTGATTGAAACACATGGCCAAATTAGGTAGACATAAGCATGAAAACTTTGTGTTTGCATTAGTCAGAAATATGTAGTTCCAGTAAATCTTATTGTGAGATTCCAACTATTAATTTTTATTCAAATTTGGTGTCTATTTGTGTGCAAATAATTAGTTGGAGTAATCAAGAATGGAAAGGTTAATCTTTGAGTAATGGTAACCACAGAAATCAGGCATAAATACGTCAGTTTATATGAAACCAACAACGAAGAAATACTTAATTTGCCATTATCCTTGTGGACTGGTCTTACTCATGTAGAATAATGTTTTTTTTCCTTCAATTAGTTCTGTAGAAGTCATCAGTTTATAGGTCTGAGCCTGAGCTGAGTGAATTTGAATGCCTACAAAAAAGAAGGCAGCTAGGCAGGAATAAGACGAGGTGTGTCCTGAGGGTCAGGTGGCCTGTGTGTGAGTTAGACAAGGCAGAAGCAATATGGAACCTAGAAAAATATTTCTGTGCTGACCTCCTGACTGCAGCAAGTCCTGCTGTTTTTCATAATGCAACATCTGATGTCAGCTGCTGAGCTGCTGTGACAGAAAGCTCTGTCTGATCCCTGCCCAAACACGACTGGGTAGACATTACTGTTTTTACACATAGGCTGCCATATGCACAGCAAAACCTTGTGCGTTCATCTGATCTCATTGAGATGTGACAAAATTTACATTTCTGCTTCCAAATGCTAAAACATTTAACATTAGGAAGTGTTAAATACCTATTCATACTTAGGATTTGCTTACGAGAGTGTTTGTCAAGAATTTATTTAGTCTGAGATTGGTTTAAAAAACCAAACTGGGCAAGATTTTGAAGCTCTGAGTTAGTTTGTGTATTGTTCCCCTTATGCTTGCTTGGAAACAGTGTCAGTGGAGATTCTAAAGCGTGTCTTTCCAAGACTGATGAAAGCATACCCTCTGGACTTCTTCATAGTCTTGATCAGTGCACAATTCTCGATTATTAGCTTGCTGACCCTGTCCTAGTGACCTGAACAAACAAACTGGTTTAACATCTGGGAGCACACTGGAATGCCTTACATACATGCCAACTGGATTGCTTACACATACTAATTTGACTTTTATAAGACACTAATTGAAGAAGTCAAATGATAAAGAACCAGTCTTTCAGGAGGAGGTCAGCTTTAACTGAAATGTGAAGGTTATGCTTTATAAACCTATAAATATAGCCTATAACTTTTCCCCGGATTAAAAATATGTGAAAGGTTTTTGAAGGCATATGACTGCTTTTGAGATGATGCAGGATATGACATTTATCCATTTTTATACCTGGCAGAAATTTCCCTAAAAGGGTTGGTTGGTTTGTTTCATTGTGTTTCTCCTTTCTAGTTTACTTATACAGATGCTACCAGGAGCATATACCAATAAATGGCTCAACATTGTCACATATTAATAAAATAGTGAGATCTGGGAGGTAGTTTTGATTGCTATGGCAGAAACCCTTACTCTTTCATTTCTGAAATGGAACTGGACACATGTAAGGTGCCCCAGCTGCCTGTATTTAGTTGCAGTGCTTTGCTGATGGGTCTTCCAGTGTGTGCTCCTCCTTTGTTCTCAATTCCGTACACTGTGATAGCCACTCTTCATTCTGTGTGCATATTCAAATGCTGGACTTCTTCCTAACATGGCTAGAAAGTGCAATTAACAATAATGGATACTTTGACAGCAGGAATCTTTATTTCTTCAGCCATAATAATAGCCCCTTATTCTAGGAGATATATTGTCGAATGATGGCTTGCATTGTTGAGTATGGGTCCACATAAGTGGGTTCATTTGGTCAGATTCTCAGCTGGCATAAATAGTCATATTTCCATGGAAGGTAGTAAGCTGTATTAATTTATGGAATACCAGCTGGGAATCTCAATCAATTTCAATAAAAGGTAACCATCATATTCCTCTGAAGCAAGAATTGCACAGGCTAGTCTAAAGTGAATTTTGCTGTTTTAATAAATGTAGGTAGTCCCTGATTCATAATAAATTACATAAAATTAGAGAGTAGTCAATGTTTGATTTCTTTTAAAAATTTATCCCTCCTATTTCATCAAGTGCAACAGAATCATTTATGTATTGTACCTCAGCATGATAGATTATATAGGAATAGTGTATTTAATACCAGAAAACTATCATATAAATACAAATTACATTTTTTTTCATTAGCTAGCTAGCTTTCATTCCAAGGAAGAAATACGCAGTCAATTATAAATGAGGCTGAGCTTTCATTGGAGAGGGAAATAAGTAATTTTTTTTTCAAGCCTCAACCATGTATAATGAAATCCCTCTTTTAAAATCCAGTCTTAAGATGGATTTTGAAACATACTGACATTTAATAAAATCTTAGTTAAATTAAAATACGTTCAATTATTTCAAATCACTTAAATCTGTGGGTAAATTCTACACCTGCACGTGAGATGTCTTTAGGTAATAGTGTTAACCAATGACTTTTAACTGTGTATAAGAAGGAAGAAATTTTAATTTTTGAATACATTCTGACTGGCAACCAGGGCATTATGAGTTACAGACCTGTCAAACGTGGCTCTTTGGGGGGCTCTGTAGCAAAGAGTTGCCTCAGTAACTCGTGGACTCCGAGACTTCGGGCTGCTGTCCACATACAGGCTCACGCTCTGCTCTTGGGATTTCTGTGTGCTGCTGTTGCCCTTGATGTGTAGTGCAGCACACTGGGTGTTTCTGTGAAGTGAAATGAAATGTTTGTCTGAGTCCTGCCCAGTGACCGGTAGTCTGTTGAGGAGTGTAGCAGATGAATGTTCATAGGGAATGTGAAACTCTTCTTAAACTCCGTCAGGTGCTTGTTGAAGGAAAACAGCTGAAGCTGAAGTTGATACTATCAATACCTTTGTATTAATTTGCTACTATCAGTTCTGCTAATTCTGAAAGTGAAGGCTGTGAAGGGAGCCTATTAAGTAGTGTAATTCAGCATCAAAAAACAATGACTAACAAACAACAAGAGAAGGCTCTTCACTGCTTACATGGTTTTACAAATGCAGCTTTGATTTCCATTGTTAAAACTGTCTGCTGTTAATACTGCAGCCTGATGAATAATGAAAAAAGGCATGTGCGAGCAGTATTAATACATACTGTTAATAACACTTTGCATATTCTGATTTGAAGTCCTCACTTAGGAAAACATTCACTTTTAATTTCAATTCCCATTAACTGTTATTTGGTCAATTCTCATAAATGCTGAACACAGCTGTGGAAGGAAGAGCTAGATAAAGACCGCCACTTATAAGTTCGCTAAGGTTTTATTTCACGTTGTCCTTTTAGATGGTTTTGCCACAGTGTTCCTGATTCTTTTTAAAGGGCCCCTCGAGGATGCCATTGAGGATGAAGAAGAAGAGTGCCTGTCTGAGGAAAATGATACTGTCTCAAAGGAAGACTTTCCATTGGAGGAAAGCTTTTCTGCAGAGTTTGAGCCTGAAAATCTGAGCTGTGAAGAAGTGGAATACTTTTGTAATAAAGGTAATCACTGTAGCCCACCCACCTCTTGAGGGAATTCTGGCAGAACTGTGTCCAATTGGTCAAAAAGATTTTTTGGTTTAAAATGTATGAAAAGACAGAAAAATAGTGACTTGTGGAGTTTAGCCTGCAAAGGGGTAAATATTTAAATGTGATGGAAGATTTACTTTGCAGGGAGGTGAATCGTCTCGCTTTTAATGTTTTCCTCCAAGAATGTTATTTTCTATGTATTTAACTGGAGAGAACAGGCCTCAGAAGTCACTTATTATCAGATATAGAGCTGGCAATGCAGCGTGTCTGTTCGGTGCTCCTTTGCCTAGGAAACATTGCTAGAAAAACAGATTGTGCCGGTAGATTCTAGGATTAAAATGGAGCTTATTATAGAACTTATTATGCATGGTAGAAAAGTAGTGATTTGTGAAAGGATAACTTGTAAAGTTGCAGATGCCTTTTTGATGCACTAGTTACTTGCAAATTATTGAAGATACATGTATTTTAGCATAAGCCACACCAGCTTATTCCTACCCAATGTTCAGTCTGCAAAGCTGTGCTGTTTTCAACTCAGCTGACAGAAAAGCACACTGCCATGTGCTGTTACAAAGAACATTGATTCAAACTTCTTCCTGCCAGATTTCTACTTGATTGCTCTGTTGTTTGTCTTCTGCAGGTAAGGATGCCTATCAAATAGCTGGAATTGTTGTGATGTTCTCCTTAGTCCACCGTCCCTTCAGGCAGTTGGATATCAGTGGTTTCTCTGTATTTCCATTCTTTCCCAGACAGTGGTTCACATTTTCTCATGATAGCTTAATATGCTCCTGTTGTTTTGTTTGTTTGTTTTTTAATAATTATTTTGGATGTGGTTGACAAAGTAAAACTAATCTATTTGAAGAGTTGTATTTGACTGCTAAGTATTAGTCCTTCCTACAGTCTTTACAGTCTTCATTCATCTGCAAGGAAGATGGCAGTATGCATTTTCTACTTGTCCTCTAATGTAGCTTACAAACTTCTGAAAAAATCTTGTATTTTTTGCACTAGTTGCTCTTGATAATCGGAGATCCTAATGAAAGCAATTGTGTCCATAGTTTATTGTAGCTGCTACAAAGCTTACTGTAAGGTATAAGTGACCCAGGTCAATAAATAAAATTCATAAATGAAATGCATATGCTTTACAAACAGGGGAATATAAATGGTGTAATAACAGATATCATTTTGCTTAGCTGAATAAGAGAACCGTTCCTGCTACTGACATTACTAAATAGTGTAAATAAGTATTTGCATAGTCATTACACCAACATCTCTTGAATTCCTTGTATCAGTAGTGGAAAACTAAGTACTACTCTCAGTTCATAACAATTTGATTCAGTTTCTCTGTACTTCTTGCTGTATTTTCAGAGACTACTATTGTTTGGGAGTGAAATTCAGAAAAATGTATGATTTCTTTCTTTATTCCTAGCAATCATTATTGCAAATCCGTGTTGAATTTCAGGTAATCTTGATGAGTATTCTTCAAATATTCTTCCCTTTAATGAATCTTTAAAGGAAAACACTGAATCCATGGCATTGTATTCAACAAGATCAGGAATTAAGTGGGAATACATTTAAACCTCAATCTTAATTATCATATATTTTATTAAGGACATCTGTTGATTCTTGAGGCTGAATACCTTTTGATTGCCCAGCAGTTCTTTTTTCAAGTGTGTTGTAGTTATAAAATAATCTTAAACCTATCCACTGCAACTGCTGCGGAAGAAAAGTTGAAAAGGAAATTTCTGAGGATGAAGGGGCACATAAAACCCCTAATCTACTTCCAGCTGAGGCAGTGTGACAGAAATTCCCACTTTGAAGTAAGTTGAAAATATCCCTGGAAAAGGATGGAACGGGAGATGAGAACTGTATTGTTTTTTAATAATATGTTGGCTTCTGATGAATGCCCTGCTTCTTCTGTGTCGTATCTTAAGTACTGTTATTATGTGGCCACATACATTTTTCTGGGGCCGAAATGCAAGAAGACAAAACTGATCTAGCAAGAAAATAAATTTATGTTGTGTTCTTTCTTTGGTTCTTTTGTGGCTGTATTAAACAGGAAATATTTAATATGAGATTAATTCTCACGATTCTTTTCATGATTTGGGAATCATTTATAAGCTTTCTTTTAATACTTCAGTTCTGAAATTAAAAGCTGAAATAAGAAATCAACTTAATTTTTCAAAAAATACTTTTTCTTAACCTTCGTCAGTAGTTTCTTCTTTCTGAAAACAAGTTTTCCTTAACGTTATAAGTAGCAAATTGAAAATGATAGGATGTACCCAATAGGTTAGAGAGTGGAGAGCAAACAAATGTATTTTAATTTCTTTTTTTAGGTCTGACTTTGTAATGTGTAGTTCACTCTTTGACAGTATCAGCAGCCTATAGAAGAGGTAACTTCAAAGGAGGGAAACTCAGTGCAGGTCTATGTTTCCTCATTCTATAGGTTTTGGTTTCCCAGAAAACAGTGGATTTGTATGGGAACTTTGTGCTATCTCTGCATTCGCATCTTGCTAGTGTGGACCATTAAAGATTCTAGAAAGAAGGGGGAATTTGTTCACTGTTCATCAGTCCCAGCAATTTCTTTCCTTCCCCTGTGGCTTCTTCCTACATGAACTGAGGAAGATTCCAGTAGGAATCTGGAGACATAGGCAACAAACTACACCACTATGGGGGAGGAGGTGCCTGCAAGGTGCACCCATGGGATGTTCTAAAGCTTCCCCAGCTATCTAAATGCAAGCATCATCTGAGAACAAAGGCTTTTAACCAGAAAAGCTGGGTATTGAAAGTAAACATTTACCGAACTAACAATTTAGATGAATGAACGTAGAGGATGTACAGGTTTGCAACATGATATCTTTGGCTTTTTGACTGAAGAGATTTTCCTGTCAAACTATGCCTGATTGTATTATTAGCAGTGAGCAGTCTCTTATTGTCTAAATTGCGAACAACTAACCTTTATAAAGCCATACTTGTCATTCCCACCTTATTAAATCGGGTTTGTGAAATTGATTCGGAAGAACAGTTGCCAGAATTAGAAAGCAAAGGCAAAAGCCTCTGAAAAGTGTGAAGCAAATTATTCACACTGATTGAGGTGTGTGTCATTTTACAGCTTCTCAGTGTTCAAAATTAGGACTTTTTATTATTTTTCTCTTTTCTTTTGTTCATTACTGTCTTTTACAGTAAGGAATCTGGACTATTCTACTGCCATCACCACTTTGCCAACACCATAAAATTACAGTTCACTTTGCTGTTTGTGAATAATTTTTGCTGTATTTTCTATCTGTTCACTCAAATGTGAAGAAGCGTACAGTATTTAAGTATATAAATACTAAAAGAAGAAATGAATATTAGTAACCTACTACTTATCAGGTATAATTTTAAGCTTGAAGCAATGAATTTTCATCCTTTTGGATGAAGTTTCACATCCAAGAATGAATGTTTTAGAAGATTTCGTTGTTTAGAGTGAGATTTAGAATCTGATTTGTTTGTGATTTTGACAAACTGGGAAAAAGAGGATATTTTTGGAAAACGTGATAATGTAGTCAAGAGTAGTCATAGTGTGCTTAAACTAGAAAGCTCCTGTGTTCTCACTCTTTGGAGTAGAAACTAAAAATTTAGTGGGAGGTAGTGCTGGTGAAGATGAATTGCATTTTGTCAGTGTGGGGCCTTTGAAAATTGCTGTTTATGCAATGTCTACATTGCAGATAAAGAGGGTATCTGATGATGCAGCCCACACGAAGCCTGTATCATCCTGGAACCTCTGTTCCTGAAGGATTCTTTCTCTGCAGTGCCCGATAGTTGGTATCTGGAGTCAGAATCTGTATCAGATTAAGAACAATTCAGATCTCAAAGATGTATTAAATTAGCCCCAGGGTGTGTACTATACTCAGGCAAAGATACTCTAGATAAGGAGAAAGCAGCCTGTCTACTGTGCAGAAGTGATAGACGAGATTGGCTCTTGTAGCTAGGAATAGGAGAATAAGGTGATGCTAATAAAGAGAAATGAACTGAAGTGATGATAGAACTAATAAAACCAGGAGGGGAGATATAAAAAGGGAGTAAAAACGACAGAGTAATACAAAAGGCAAGAAGTTAGAAATAATGAGACAAAAAAAGCATAATACTAAATCAAGTTCCTTTGGACTGTGAAGTAATTTATCAGTAGTTTTCTACTCTCAGATCGCTATCATCCTTCCTAGGTACTCTCAGGTCAAATCAAAAGTGTTCACATCTGTTACTTTATATGTTTGCTATACTCATATAATTTGTATAGGTGTGACATCTCTTCTTCTCTGTAAACAGCAAAAACAATAGGGGCCCTGCCCACTTCTTAAGGGTGAGAACTGGATAAACAAATAACAATTCCTTCTGAGAAATTGCAATTCCATACCAGAAGTGTTCAGTGAGGGATTAACTTTCAAGGGAAAAGTTATCTTGAGCAGTGAGAGAGATCACTTGAGATTAGTAAATGGTTAAGTAGCTGCGTTCAGAGAAGGAATATGGCAAGAGAAGAAAATGGAGGAGGGACTATAAGAGAGACAAAATGTGGAACTGTTTCTGGAAGTGAGAAGCAAATAAAATAATATACATATATGTAGGCTGCTCCAAAAGTAATGCCTCCTATTGATAGACCAAATTCTCAGCTACAAAACACTATTTTTCAGCATAGTCACTATTGTTAACTGTGGAATTTTGCCAGCGATGACCAGGAGGCTGTATGATGCATTCATAAAAATTTTCACCAGTGGAGCTGATGAAGATGAATTGTTTCATGATGCAATTCTTGTGGGTTCTGAAGCACAAACTGCTGCTTAGGCATGTAGCTAATTAGAGTGTCGATGTGTGATTGTGAATTCTGATACACTGCTCATCTTTATTTGAGGAAGAAGAGAAGGTGGTGAGGGGAATTCAGTCACCCCTGAAACTCTTACAGACAGATTTCAGCACGAAAATAACTCAGGGAATACGCAGGCCGCTGCATACCAAGTATAGACCTACTGCTGTAATCTCACAGTCTGCTTGGATGGACAGGATGAGCTCAGGACCAGGTTTTCTGTACATGCACAGTGTTTTGTCAGATTTTTACATGGATTTTTTACGTTAAAACATGTGACTTGATTGTGCAGACAAGCTTGAGATTTCGGGAAACAGCAGTGTGATTCTCCATATAAGAAAAATCATATACAAAGCAAAGTTCTTCTGTGCATTAATTTTTCTGTTCATACTTTTTTGTGCACAAGCTATCATGCTAGCATCTATAATACTAGCCAAACTGTTAACATTCTAAAAAATGGTTTCTGTGTGCCTTTTTTCCTCAGGAGTGTGTATGTATGCCTGTGTACATCTGTGTAAATACTTTTTATCATATTAGTCATGTAATGACTGGCAATATGCTTCCTATTTTCTGTTTCTGGATCAGAAAGTACATTTAGAACCTTTTATTTTTTTCCCTAGAAACCTTTTTTAATCAGTAACATCTTTTTTCCCTTTCAGTAATGGATTTCATGATGAATTTCTACCTCTTTTCCTATAACAAGTGAAGTAGGATCAGCATAAGGCAGCTATACTATAATCACTTTGAGCTCAATAAGGAGATCTTTACAGGCAACTTTGTTCTTATTTCTAAACGGGATTAAGAAGCTCAGCTCTTTAAATTCTTGCATATAACACTGACATTTCCAGGGTGTGTTTGGACCAAGGAGTTCAAAGAGAAGGAATAGAAAAGAAAAGCCAATATGACATTGTTTTTCTTACCTTGCTGGAGGAGCTGTTTGTGCAAATCGCCTATAAGCTTATTGACCTGAATCTTTGACTCCTTGTTTTCTCTGGATTTGGCTGGAGTGTAGACACTGATAGAGCACTGATACAGGTGATTGCACAGCCCTCGGCTTTGCATGGCACCAGACACCCCCTCCCCCCAGCCCACGCCTGACATTATCTTTTCCTATACTTCTTTTCTCCTGGAGCTCATATTACTTTATTTCTGTTTTAATTCATTGGATTTTTTAAATTTAGACTGGCCTGAGGAAATGAAAAGCATATTAATTATTTTTGGTAAGCAGAGACAAGAGGGGCATGTGTGCACAATGCTGTATTTTCACCTCTAGGATAACAAGAATCTGTGCAACACCTCACAGTACTCACTCCTTCAAAAAAATACACATTACCTCTGTCTGACTTGTGTGTGCTTGTGAACTTGTGTTTGCATTCTTGTGTTTCCAGAGAAGTGAGGGTTCCTGTATTTTTACCTTTATCCCATTCTGCTGAAATTGCATGAGCATATTTAGCTTTTCTGTCTCTCTTTCTCTCTTTCTCTCTTCTCTCTTTCTCTCTTTCTCTCTCTTTCTCTCTTTCTCTCTTTCTCTCTTTCTCTCTTCTCTTCTCTTTCTCTCTTTCTCTCTTTCTCTCTTTCTCTCTTTCTCTCTTTCTCTCTTCTCTCTTTCTCTCTTTCTCTCTTCTTCTCTCTTTCTCTCTCTTCTCTCTTTCTCTCTTTCTCTCTTTCTCTCTTTCTCTCTTTCTCTCTTTCTCATCTTTCTCTCTTTCTCTCTTTTCTCTCTTTCTCTCTCTTTCTCTCTTTCTCTCTTTCTCTCTTCTTTCTCTCTTTCTCTCTTCTTTCTCTCTTTCTCTCTTCTTTCTCTCTTTCTCTCTTTCTCTCTTCTTTCTCTCTTTCTCTCTTTCTCTCTTTCTTTCTCTCTTTCTCTCTTCTTTCTCTCTTTCTCTCTTCTTTCTCTCTTTCTCTCTTCTTTCTCTCTTTCTCTCTTCTTTCTCTCTTTCTCTCTTCTTTCTCTCTTTCTCTCTTCTTTCTCTCTTTCTCTCTTCTTTCTCTCTTTCTCTCTTCTTTCTCTCTTTCTCTCTTCTTTCTCTCTTTTCTCTCTTCTTTCTCTCTTTCTCTCTTCTTTCTCTCTTTCTCTCTTCTTTCTCTCTTTCTCTCTTCTTCTCTCTTTCTCTCTTCTTTCTCTCTTTCTCTCTCTTTCTCTCTTTCTCTCTTCTTCTCTCTTTCTCTCTTCTTTCTCTCTTTCTCTCTTCTTTCTCTCTTCTCTCTTCTTTCTCTCTTTCTCTCTTCTTTCTCTCTTTCTCTTTCTTTCTCTCTTTCTCTCTTCTTTCTCTCTTTCCTCTCTTCTTTCTCTCTTTCTCTCTTCTTTCTCTCTTCTCTCTTCTTTCTCTCTTTCTCTCTTCTTTCTCTCTTTCTCTCTTCTTTCTCTCTTTCTCTCTTCTTTCTCTCTTTCTCTCTTCTTTCTCTCTTTCTCTCTTCTTTCTCTCTTTCTCTCTTCTTTCTCTCTTTCTCTCTTCTTTCTCTCTTTCTCTCTTCTTTCTCTCTTTCTCTCTTTCTTTCTCTCTTTCTCTCTTCTTCTCTCTTTCTCTCTTCTTTCTCTCTTTCTCTCTTCTTTCTCTCTTTCTCTCTTCTTTCTCTCTTTCTCTCTTCTTTCTCTCTTTCTCTCTTCTTTCTCTCTTTCTCTCTTCTTTCTCTCTTTCTCTCTTCTTTCTCTCTTTCTCTCTTCTTTCTCTCTTTCTCTCTTCTTTCTCTCTTTCTCTCTTCTTTCTCTCTTTCTCTCTTCTTCTCTCTTTCTCTCTTCTTTCTCTCTTTCTCTCTTCTTTCTCTCTTTCTCTCTTCTTTCTCTCTTTCTCTCTTCTTTCTCTCTTTCTCTCTTCTTCTCTCTTTCTCTCTTCTTTCTTCTTTCTCTCTTCTTTCTCTCTTTTCTCTCTTCTTTCTCTCTTTCTCTCTTCTTTCTCTCTTTTCTCTCTTCTTTCTCTCTTTCTCTCTTCTTTCTCTCTTTCTCTCTTCTTTCTCTCTTTCTCTCTTCTTTCTCTCTTTCTCTCTTCTTTCTCTCTTTCTCTCTTCTTTCTCTCTTTCTCTTCTATAATTTTTGGCAGACACTGAGTGTGTAAGAAAGGGATGGGGTACTCTCTGATAATAACCTTTGAGGTGCTAAGTTGTAATTAGATTGGATTTTGTCAGATGAGAAGAAATCTTTCTCTTTCAAACATCAGTGTTTGTCCTGTGCTTTGCCTCTCATACTGTCTCATTTTTTGCTGCTTGCTTGAGCTCAGTGGACCACCTCTTTCTGGGACAGAAATAAGATATCTCAAAAGTTATTTTTTCGCTCTTCGCTTGAAAGCATGGAAATGCGTTCAGAGTAACAACTGCAAGATTGCCTATTATATTCCCTTTTCTATTTACTGCTAACCCATATGTAAACCTCTAGGGTTGTTCTTTCAACCCAATAGAAATCCATATCAGTATTAACATCAACTTTAGTCGGATAAAAATTTGGGCTAAGTTAGACAAGCAAAATCTTTTTATAATTGAAGAAATAAATAATTGGTTATCAAGCAGAAAACCGCATATGGAAAAGTAACTAGCAAGCTATATCTCTAGAAATGAATAGATAGAACCAAATAGAAAACATTATTTTAACTATACAGAATTATAAAGTGAAACACTTAAACAGCTTACTCAACTTTAAGCAGTTTATCAAAGGAACTCCAGCCTTTTCAGTCAGCATATTTTGGTTTTCTTAAGAACAGTGGAATTGTGAATTCTATCGCAGCTATGAGGACAGGGATTATTTGGTTGCAACACGGAATGTAATGTCCCCTTTCTGGAAAGTCACAAAACTTGAACTTCGATTGACTTTAATTAGAGCTCAAATTTGACAGAATATGAATTGCAAGTTAATAGGGGTAATCTTCTTTAAAATATGAAATGAGCAAATGACAGATTTCACTGCATGTTCTTAGTTCATGTATAGTATACATCTGTTACCAATTTTATTTGTAATGGAGGTCCATTTTGCCTTTTTCTTACAATATAATGTTCTTGACACAATATTTCTGAATACTTTTGAAATGTTCTCAGATACCCCCTGAAAAATCACTGTAAAGCCAGGCCAGAAAAAGCAAAGCTGCTCACAGGATACGTGCTGGAATTTGGGAGATTTTAGAAGTGGGGATGTCGGCAGTAATTCACCTCCTCTTGGATCAGAAAAAACAATGAAGCCAATTCTGCATTTATGACATCATTGGATAAGTATTGTTTGGGAAAAAAATATTACTGGTAGATTCTAGAGAAGGAAGCATTTACTTATGGTCCTTAAGTCTTTTTCTTTTGTCTGACTCAAGGCAGGCTAGTCTGCTTTTGAAACCAGGTGTATGCTGTATGTATGTAGAAATGCACCTGTGGTGCCTGGCTGTTTTTGATGCACCTGTAATACTGATTATTTCAAATAAAAACGTTGAACTGATTACTACAAGGCAAATTAAAATTTTGCTCTGTAAAAAGAGATGTATGTTGCTCATGGAGCTACGTGTATGGAAAGCACATGGTAAGATGAGGTATATACAACAGTAAGTTTCACTGCATTTTATGAAACGAGGATTTTTTGGCTGGATGAAAAGTTATTATAGGTGACAATATTTCTGCAGCAGGGGAGGAACAGAAGTGTCAGTTAAGTCAAAATATGAACTTGACGAAGGGTCTTCAAATTTGCAGATTAAACTTGCTAGAGTCTCTCTGAAATGTTCCCTGTGTTCTGTTTCAGGGTGTATGGAAGTTCATGGATCATCAGTTTCTGTTCAGCTAATTTTTGAAAGTTATACTAAGCAACAATCATTGTTTGGGGCATCTAATTTTCTTTAGAATTATACTTCTGCTGCTTTTCTAACCTAGTGCTTAGAGCTATGTGAGTTTGAATAGCGGCGTGGTACTTGAATATGTCTAAGAATGTACCTGTGGTTATAGTTGTAATGGTGAAACACTGAGAAGAAGGAAAGCATCTTTTTCATTTTAAATCTGAAGAACTTTTCAGTTTGTCAGTCTGAGTGATTCTAATTTGTAGTATTGTTGCCATGGGAGTTGCTCCCTAAAAGTTAATATCAACATAAGACCGACAAATAGGAAGAAAGTCTGAAAAACAATATGCAGGAGCAGTTCAATTTTCTGCAAGAAAATCATTTGGATAAGTGATCCTTGTCTTAAGAGGACTGCAAGTGCAAACAATGTGATGATGAGGATATGTCAAATACAGAAATAGGAAGGTCAGGCTATGTCTAGGTGAACTGCATGGCAGTGTATTATCCCGGGAGAAAAGTGCAGTAGCTGAAATGGTTTGAAATAGATGATGCTGATTTTAAATCACTGTGCCAAGATGTCATTGTGTCAGGATGTCATTTTTTTAAAGTGAAAATTTTAATATGAATCAAAATAGTTTCCAAAGTATTCTTCTGAAATGTTGCCAGTTTGCATGCATGTAGGTACTCACTGGTACATGGATGTTCACAGACCTTTCTTAAATGTAGGATATGATACTATATGCTGATTCTGATGTCTACTGTGAAAATAATTTCAAGTGTGCTTAGGCCAACTCAAAACATACAGTTACTTCAAATGAGGTTTATCGCGGGACAAATTATGATTGTTCATCAGCACGACAGAAAACAATGATTCTTTGCAAAGAAGCAAAGTATCAAGATGGTTAATAAAATCTAAAACAAATTCAGTTTATTGACATATGTACAAGTGTCATTTTTTTCAGGTATGTTAACAGATCAGACATCAGAGAGCTAGATTTTGATCAAAATTAACTGTATTTGTAGAGAAAGGAGTCTCAGTTGACTTTGGTGTGTATTTCTGACATGCATTAGACTAACTGATAACAAACTCTGATGCTGATAGCACCAGATTTCTTCCGCTCTCTCTCTCTCTCACTCACTTTTTCTCAGTTTCTCTCCTCCTTCCCTCCCTCTCAGTCTTTTTCACAAGGCTTGTGACATAACACCCTTTCTCATGACACTACAGCAGCTATAGTTTATGTTGTCCTCACAGCAGATGCCAGGCACAACAGGGAAGCATCCCTCCCAGCTTATTTAATATCTTTGTGTCAGAGCTACATTCCCATACCAAAAGCTTGCTTGAAGATTTTTTCATGTCGTTTACCTGTGTTTTGTACCCAGCATGATTTTATCTGCTGAAAACCTGCATTGCCATCAAAAATATTAATTAAAAATATTAATTTAAAAAAATATTAAATATTTACACAGAAACCTTTAAAAATCCACAAGAAGGACAACCAAGTCCTGTTGGATCTCATTGGCAATTTTTAAGAATAGTGTGTGCTGCCAAAAAAGTGAGTTTACTTTAAATGAACTAAGTGCATTGCATTTATACTTTAAGTTGTATGTGGTTTGTTTCAAAGTTATGTTAAGTGTTGTTTCTGAGATGTTCTTGGCAATGATTCTCTGTGCACAGTGTGTTTCTGGGGATTCAAGAGCAGGATTATCAGAATGTATAACCTCTGTATCTGCTCATAGGTTCTGTGATAAAGCAAATAGGAAAAAGATGAAGTTTCTATGCTTATTTACAATTTCTGAAGCTAAGGAATCTACTTCATATGCACAGTCTTGGAAATTTTCTGTAGGATGTGGAATTATTGCCTCTGTAGATTGTAATAGGAAGAAGACAAGGGAAAAGGATCTCTTCCTCACTTCACCTTCGTAAACAGTTGTGCTGATGTACATAAGGTTTTATACCTTGCTAAAATGAAGCCTACAGTGAGTGAATCCAAAGTCTTTGATTCAACCATTTTCTTTTTTGGCAATACAAATTGCTGAAGGCTTCATAACTGTTTATTTCTGAATTGATTTATTATAATTGAGAAGTGATTTTTCACTCTGAACAGCTGTATTAGGATGTTACCAATTTTAAGTTTACATTTATGTGGCCAAGAAGAATGAGCACAAATGGAATTTCATAAGTTTTAATGTTGTTTCACTCTAATATAAGCTGCACTGTGCTGTTTGTGACTGGTACAGTCCTTCACCCAAAGCTATTTTGTCTGATGATAAAACCATGAGTGTATGTATGAAGCTTGCACATTTTTCATCTCTTTTATGACCTTATCTTTTCCAAGCGGCTTCTGTGAAGGTATCCTAACTATAGGAAGCACCTGGCAAACATATATGATATCTAAGCTGCGATAAGCAGTTGTGAACAAGAAAGTAGATCTGTCAGTTCTGAACTGTTCATTGTTAAAATACTTCGTTGATTTAGCTGATTGCAAAATACATTATGGAGTGACTAACAGCTGCTGTTAACATTCCTAGTCAAGAAAGTTCAATAGTTTTATTGTACAGGAGTTTCTATAAGAGCCTAATATTGATAGGAAACGTGGATTAAAACAGCAGGATTGAGAATAAATGCTAACCCATGTAATTCCTTAAAATACTGCAGTAACTTGTGATACAAGCTGATTAAGTCCAAATTGGGAAGTCTTTAATTTGTTAAAAAGATTAAAGTGAAATCACTAGTTAATATTCAAGGCACTTTTTTCTATTTGTCAGTACTGTCAGAGATGTTAGAGTTCTCCCTTGCACATTTCTGGTGATATGTTTCTTCTACAGTGTTCGGATTCCCTGACCAACTGTACTATATTGAATTACATGGGTTTAGCTTGTTTAATTGCTTCCCTTCAGTAAACACTAGGATGTTAAAAACAACATTTTAGAAAGCTTTTCATCTATTGTGTTCAAGAAAAATTTAGATATTATACTAGGGACATGGTTTAGTGGGGAAATGTTGGTGATTGGTGGACCATTGTACTGGATGATCTTGGAGGTCTTTTCCAACAATGGTGATTATACTGAAGAGAAACCTAACCAATTCATTCTGGTAAGATGTACTAAGGACAGCATGAAAATTATGTTAATATTCAATTATTGAAATTGTTTGCATGTGAAATTCATTTAATTTTTCTAAGTCATATTTTGAGTATTCCACAGGTAACTGTAAGGCAGAGATTTTTTTCACCTAATTTCAGCTGATAAAAAAAAAAGATAGGTTCCTAAAGATAGCTGTGTGTTCTGGACAGTGATTCATTTCACCTATCACCAAGTATTGTCATGTCTGAGGAATCTAGAATAGACTTGAGTCACTGTGGAGGTTCCTCTCCTCCTAGTTTATTGGAGTTAGTTCAGTCTAGCTTAGCTTTTGGACATCTACCCATGGAGGAGAGAAATCCTGCACAGGCATAGTTTTATTATCAAAGAGAAGCTGTGGAGTGTCCAGAAGAATTAAATGATACACTTAACGTTATAAAATATAAAATACAATAGAAGCAGATTTGCTTCCTTTTAGAGCATTTATTGTTGATGATACTTCTCTAATTAAATGTAACTGAGGAGTAAAGTGAGGAAATAAACCTGAGAAAATAGTGGGTTGTATATGTAAAGCACTGGTTTAGACCTGGATAGATAATAAAAATATCACTATTCCAAATGTCTAAACCTATAAAATTGAGAAAAATTTAATCAGTTTTAAAATAAATCTTGAAAAATAGTTTCATTGGAATTGATAATTAGTGAATGAACAGAAAGTCTAAACAAACAAAGAAAAGAAATTCTGCAAGGAAATTAACTCCTTTGTGCTAAAAAATTTTAGCCACTAACATAACACTAAGGGACCAGAAAAGAAAAAACTGGAGAGATGAATTTTGTTATTAATTCTTGTTCAAGTTAGTTATTAACTTTTGTGATAAGCCTCCTTTAGAATTCTTGAAATTGCAGTTTGAAGCATCAGACGTTTTGGCCTTTTTCATTAGATGTTTACACTTGTAAGAGCCTGGGTTGAAATTACTTCCCTAGTGGATTCTGCAGTCCACAGTAAGGTCCAGGTGATTGGTGTCACAAGCAGATTGCTTCAGGATGGTGAGAGAGTCGTATGGGAGTACAGGCTGGTGTTGGGATATTTCAGGAGTGTAACACGTGGACTTGGTAGTTGCTGAGTAGAAGAAAAATACAGGTGCAAATACTGTTAGATACAAAGCAAAGTTTTCCTTAATGTAAATTCTCCATATTTTGTTCTTTTCTGTTTGCACAGAATTACATGCATTAATTCATGAAAATTTGATTATGGAAAAAAAGTAACACCATACTTCATGAAACACTGTAAAAACAAGTTCATGAGAAGTTAAGCCATCTGCTAACATAAATTTTCAGATCTTTCCTCGTCTCTCAAATACTAAATTACTGTGTGTGGTAGGTTCTATACCTCAGCTGCAGCTCTGTCCTTCTCTTGCCCTTCAGCCCAATCTTTTAACATAAGTTTCTCCCCTCTCCTCTTTCAATTCTAATAGTTTTGTTTGTTTGATGTTCTGGTTGGTTGGACTGATTGAAAGAATGCTCAAATTTGCATGCTAACGCCAGGTTTGCATATATTATCATCTGGAAAATTTTTTATATTTTGGAGCTAACATTTTCCGTGCTTAGACTCCATCTAAAGGAACTGTTATTATTTCTACCTTGTTTTGTTGTTTGTTGTTGCTTTTCCCTGGTCTATAAAGAGCTATTGTTTACAGTGGAAGAAAATCATTTTTTTTTGTATAAAAATTCCCCTCAAACATTTGAAGAGCTTTCTATGGTAATTATACAGCTTGAGTTAGAAACTCATTGTCAGTATACTGTTAGCTGTGAAGTGCTTTGTAGAATTTTGGCGAGAACTGGAGCTGATCTTTCCAGGTTTGTGTCTTGCTAAATGGTCCTTTGTGTCTCTACAATAATGAACAGCTGTAAATAGTTATGAAGGTAGAAAGAAATATGGATGTAAAATACGATAGTTTCTTCAGTCCACCAAGAAAAAAAAAAGAAATAACAACAGAGTTCTTCCATTTTGTAGAAAACTAACTGCACCAATGCTAGTTCAAAATAATGTAGTTGGGAAAAGTAAATAATTTCAAAGATGGCTTGATTTTTTTTTTTCAGCATTTGAGCCCCTGTTGTCTGTTTTCTGAAGGGTAGCTTCAGATTGAGCTTATGAACTTCAGATGCCTGGATAAAATTATTCGTCAGGTTTAACAAAAATTATTCTAGATATTCTTGCTTTCTTTTTGCTTTAATTACCAATTCATTTTTGAATTTGAATTCATATTTTTTATTGGAGTCTGGAGTGATCATGGTATTGTGGTAATGTGAGAAGGAGCTAACCAGATTTCTTATATGTAAGATTTGCAACATTGTTTTATAAATGCAAGGAAGAATATGCTACTACAAGATGCTGCTTCATGGACATGAAGTTAGTACTTTATAATGCTTGTATATGATTATGTACTTCAAAACCCTGAGTCACAGTATTATCTCATGTAAATATAGCTCCAGTGATAGCATATGGGGATCTGGCATGGTTTGTTGTAATCACAGTTCTCTACTTATGTTGCTAATAAAAGCTTTTGTTATCAGAAGTGGAAATAATTTGCAAGTTATTACTTAATTGTTGTGGTTGGTTTTTTTTGTTTGTTTTTTTTCTTCTGTGTTTTATTGTTGTCTGATCACCTAGCAGTCTGACTTCTAGTTTCGGAAATATACAGCATTTTTTTTTTAATGTTGTCCATTAACTATGGAACACCTTTTTTTTTTTTTTTCAGAAGTTTGCTTCTAAATTGTTATAAAATTTAAATTCCAATTTTTAACATGTTTCATAATACCTTTCTGTGCAAGACTTTCTTGGATTAATTAGTAGTAAAAAAAGTTCTATAAATGCACCAAGTTACTGGTTGGGATAAGCAGGCTGACACAACATTCAGCATACTACTGTGGCCAGTACTGCACTTTTAACAAAGAATTCTTCAAATAATTACTAGGTGCCCATCTCTAAAAATTTATCAGATTGTAATGTTCGACATACTCTGTACTTCAGACATTAGTTCCTGAAGGCTGGAAGAAGCTCTCAGATAAATGGTGAAAATTCTAAAATTTGCTAGAAATGTTAAATTTATTTAGATTAAGATTGAGGAAGTGGTCATAGGATAGCTAGCTTGAAAAGTTTAAGTAAAAATTCTCTAAATGCCTGAATATCCCACTAGTTGCCAGAAATGCCAGGATGTATAGCATACCTGTACAGAGTGTCATTAATCTGCAAAGCATGAGCAACAATTAGATGTCAGTTCAAGAAAACATTAAACTGAAATATTATTTTCCCTAATCACTTCACTAGCCGGGGAGTAACAAGCTGATTTGTCTTTCTCTTTTGTGCATACAAACCTAATGACTCCATAGGCTTATAAGTTTACAGAATAGGTGCTAGTGGTGATTCTGTTTTTTAAGCTTATGGAGGAAACACTGATTACCAAGATTTCCCTTCCCACAGAACTGGAAGGACTGAACATGCTGGACTTGCTTGAATTGTTGGGAACTCACAGATGTTGAAATATGTTATTTTTTAATTCATTTCCTCTCTATTTATATATATGTCTATATTTTCACTTGCACCTGTAAGCATTTCTTTGGATATTACAGTAAATGTTGAAAACTCATTCTTGTAATATTTAAATAACATATTTCTTGGATTTTTGTTTTTTTTTCAGGCAATGAAGAAGGCATCCAGGAGGCACCAGAATCTGATGGTGATGCAAAGTCAGAGAAACCAGGGCAGCTCGCAGTGGAGACTGAAGATTGGGATGGGCCAGGTAGGAAAAAACAGCTGAAAGGCAACAGTAATTTCTCAAATTAGAGATTCCAGTGTTTTCTATTGTTTTAGTCACTGATTTCTACTTTGCACTGACATATAATGTACAGTTTCTTTCATGATACCTTGGTGTCCAGAATATTAATGGATAAGTACTAGAAGAAAGATCTTGAGTAAACAAAAATGTTTTGTCTAAACAATCTTGTGAATTGTTTATCGTTAAATGTCTTATATACCTATTGTTATAAAGGAAAATGTGCTGCTTGGAATTCTAGTGTAAATATGATATTAAATTCCCAGTTCCATAGTTGTGTTAAGACTTTCAGTTATATTTTCTGATGCTTGATCAAACAAACACCAGTGTCCCTCCTCAAGCTTTATGCCTACAGTTAGCAGCATGTTGGGCTTAACAAATTTGTGGGAACTGCTGACATTTTCAAGGACTTTGTTTACCAGTTTTAGCTAGATAGAAATCATTTAGTACACCTGGTTGTTGATTTCAGCTGAAAGAGAAACTCTAGAATTGCAGTCAGTAGTGTTAGAACTCAACATTATAATGTTAATTCCCAGCAATATTTTTTGTTATGTACTTTAAGACTGGAGAAGGACAGTATTGCTATTAGATGTGATGGTTGCATAGGGATACTTACTAAATATCTGTTCTATATAATTATGTAAAGTCTCTGTCGTGTAATAAATGTATCTAAGACAAAGAGTTAAATTGTATTTCTGAATTAGGCAGTTTTACAGTTAAATTCAGTGCAACGTGTTCATGGGTAAAAACTCCAGAATGGGCCTTAAAAATCCATTATGTTTAGTATATTTTAAAAATGCAGTTGGAAAGCATGCATTTGAAGCAATATATGCTCTCAGAGTATCTGTATCTCTAACGGATTTTTTCTCTAAAAAGGATGAACATGTCAGAAAAGAGTTCCAGAAGTGTTCTATCAATAATTTATAATGCAATAATAATATTTCATTAGAAAAATAAAATCTATATTTCAATCACATTTTCACCCTTGCTTGATTTTGCAAATTACTGTACGCTCTTCATGAAGAGAAGAACAACACTAATGGTAATTTTCTGAAATCAGAAGCTGGAAAATATGATGCAAACAAAAATGAAGACATAATGTATATAATTAATACTATGCCATTTTAAATATTTTTAATGATAACGCACAAGTAAGCTTAAGCTATGTAAAGTGCTATGGTGTTATTTGAAAACACGATTCTGTAATAAAATACACTACAGTACATTTAAAATAATCCAAAATACATCTTTAGAAGTAGCAGAACAGCCTTTTCCAGCCTCATTGCAGATTTAAAGGCTGACAGTGATTAACATGATTTTTTAAAATTTCATTGCAAGTAATTCTATCTATCTGAAATAAATGTTTGTTCCTTTTTTTTTTGTTTGTGTTTTGTTTGTTTTTGAGTGTGTGTGTGTATTTCAACACAGCCGAATATGTTTTTTGTGTTGGCTTTTACGTGATTTTTTAATGAACTGTCTTATTCCAATGTTATAGGCACATTTTTAATGACTTTTTTGATTTCATTGGAAAAATATATTCGAATAAGCAGTAAGATGTGTATATTTCTTGTAATGTATATTTATTGTTAGCTTTGACATGGGATAAGATTTGCCTTCAGCAAACTAATGGCTAATGACCTGAAATAAGCTTTGTGTTATTTAAATATGGATTCTTTAAAGGGAATAATATGTATGAAGATTGGAAAGGAATGGATGCACACCACACACCATGCTCCTCTCCATCATGCACGCTTTCTGAAATGAATTTGGTTATTTATTGATATGGAAAAAGAAACGATCAACAGAAATTATTTTTCTTGTGTTGCATGGCTGAAAATGATAGTTTCTTTCATATCTTTGCAAAAAAAAATAATATATATATATATATATATATATATATATATGAAATATTTTGTTTACTTAGGGACTTCCACCAGCACTGCAGAAAAAGAACTGTTAAATACTCCAGTACTTTACCACCTCCTAGAAGAGATGCTGCCTTAAGAGTAGATGGTCATAGTTATTGCTTCTACATTTGGTCTCTTTACTGAGAAAGTGCACTCTCAGATCCCAAGAAAAACTGTTCTGCGTGATGCAAGTAGCTATTTTGTTGTTATTTCTCTGTAACTTGACATAGTTATTTTCAGAGCCATTATTTGCTACAGACTAAAGTTCTATGAGTTACTCGTTAGCAAAAACTTACTTTTGGTGGAGTAAAAAGCTTCAGGACTCTAATTAGATTTTTATTTTGTATGAAAATTTGCATTGTTAAGTGGTTCACATGCATTTCCAATCCTTTGTAACTAGAATATTTTTATGAAGAAAAATTTATAGCTAAATGTACTGTAACTTCAAAGAATTTCTACTCAAGCAGTCTTTCAAATTGCATCATCTTGTGACCTTCACTGACCACCAAGGAAATTCTACAGCCATAATGCTTACTCTATGTAGTTACTTTGTTACCTGAACTTTTTAAAACTATCCATAATTATCTTTTTTTTTTGTCCTCATTTCTTATTTTATTATTTTTAATGAGAAGATGCCTCTGAAATAATAGAAACTGAGGTTAATAGACTGTATGTAGACAAACAGTAATGGACCTGTTTTTTTTCTGTTATAACCAGCAGCAAAAGTCCAAGAAATAGAGTCTGCAAAGCAAGACTGAGCTTAAATGAATTTTGGATGAAAAGATTTATTTATTTAAAATTGTAAGCAGAGGACATTAACAGCCTTAAAAACATATAGATCCCTTGGTGGTTGCAGATTACTGTTAGGTTATCAGTGCAAGTGAGGCCAGTGATTGAGGTTTTAAGAGGCAATATACAACAGGAGGTTCTCCTATATGTATTTCATGGACTCTCAATAACACAGTAGGATCAGACCTTGTTTTAGTGGATGTTTACTAGATACGTAAAACAAAAGTCTGCTCAGCTTGGGGAACTATGAATGAAATATTTGAAGTGTTTCATGGTTCTGTACCAGTGCTCTTCTGGCAATGTACATGCAGAATGTTGTCACATATTTTCATTTGTATTCCCTTTGTGAGCTATTATTTTCACAACTGCAAAGGAACATTATTCTTTTGCAGAACAAGTGGATTTTGTGAGTTGGGTGGTCTTAAAAGTCAGTGTCATATATTCTTCTGATATTTATCCAAAATTTTCCAAGAAAGTGAGATAAATGGAGTTGTCCAAGTAGTCCACAGAACCAGAAAGGAAAAGAAACAATCAAATAAGCAGTGCAATGGGAAAAAAGACTTTCTAAAAAAACCCAGCACGTCTCTTTGTCGTATTAAGGCTATTTTTGTGTACTATTTATATTCATCTACACATAAAGTAAAAGTTTCCCACGTGTAAAATTGTGCCTCCAGTTAATCAGCAGAATTTCTGCCACTGATAATAGCAGAGCAGGATGAAGTCACAACTCATGTTAAGTCTCAGGGGGATTTATCATGACTCATATACATATATCAAAGAACTATAGAAAAAGGTATGAAGGATTGTTAAATATATCACATCATAGATTCTTTTTATTACCATCACAGGATGGTGTTCTTCTTAAAATACATCAGAACGTGTAAGTAAACAATAAATATAAAATTAAATAGTACTTTAAAATAAGGTTATATTGTGTGTGACCCTGCTATGAATTTTTAATAAAAGATACACAGAAACAGTTTTTCATTTGAAATCTGAAGTGGGATGTGAACCAGATTCTTGTGAACGTTTCTCATGGCAGGTTCATCTTTTTATATCTGCCATAAAAGGTAGTTTGAAAAGCTTTTCTGAAGAGATTTCCTGTAACCTTTCATAAAAATTAATGTAAATATTTATTGATTGTTGGGCTGACTCTACATTGTTTAGTAATACTCTTAAGCAGTTTAGGTTACAAAGCAAAAGTGGATAATATATATTGGAATAGTTCGTAGGCCACTGCAAGATGGAAACAGACATTAATGATAGTCTTTCTTTTTTTTTTTCCTTCTCCTTCTCCTTTTTCTTTTTCTTTCTTTCTTTTTTTTTTTTTCCTCTTTCTTTTCTTTTTAAACCAGTCCGAAGAAGGACTTGGAGATTACTGTCCTGATTTCGTTTCTTTTTTGATTGGGGAATGTGGTAGATATAAGATCTTGGAAATGCTATTTGATGTAAATTAACAAAAATCCATGAAACATAGTTAACCATAGATACAGTCTGACAGTAAGAAGAATATTGTGAAGAAGCAGAGGAAATCATAGAACGACTGTGTGTTACTCTGACAGTGAATCGGTATTATCTCTGCTATCAGATAATGCAGTTATCATTAATTTTCACATTTGCATTTCAATCTTTGGAAGGAAATGACTCTTGCCGGATGAAGATAAGAGCTCTGTACCACTATAATGAACCATCATTTTATCCCGATGCTTTGTATCCATATGAAAATGAGGCTGAGTGGTGGTGTGGTATGTGAGGAGGGGGGGGGGGGGGGGGGTCACAGAAACATTATAACAAAGTGTCAAAATCACTACAGACTTTTGGAGCCCTTTATGAAGCAAGAGACAGCCTAAATAAATCTTCTGTAGTGAAGTGGATACTGGAGTGAAAGCAGAGTGTCTGTCTCCTATAGTGGGGTGTTGGGAGAGGGCCTTCTAGGAGCAGGGGAGGATTTCTTTGCATCTCTGGTTTCCATTGCTAGTTTGGATCTTAGGGGAAGCTATGGGGAATCTGATTGCAAAAATGGTCATCAGGTTAACCCCTGGACTGTATGTCTTATTTTGACACTTGCATACTATTCTGACTGGTGAAGCAAATGTTACTGGATGTCTGACTTCCTGGTGTGGTTCTGACACTGGAGCTTTTGAGCTCCTGCATGTTAAGTGCAGGTGGATTTCAACTAATTTTCACCTCTGTACATAGAATAGGTCTGTAAGGACTGTGGTGTTCCCAGTTCTTTTCTATGCATAGCACAGATTAGTGTTGATTAGCTGAAATTCCATTTGCAGACCTCTGCAGGACATTCTTCCATTTTAGTTCTGACTGATAGACCATCGTTCCCCAAGTGCTGTTGCACTATATTCACCTTCCTTAACCTTAATGCTGTACGTAGTGCCTGTAATTTACAGACTTCATCCATAGGTCCATTTGATTCACTGTCACATGTCTGCTCTAGACATGAACTCCTGAGATTTGTACCTCCCCCAATTTTTTTTTTTTTTTTTGTAGGAAAAGCTGTGATTCTTATCAAATGAGGGTAAGAACTGATATTTAAATGTGTGGTATTCTAAAGTCTTTCTTAGTGTATAACCTGTAAGCATTTCTAGGAGCATCAGGATATCCATCTTGCCATGACAGCTGCAGGCTTTTTTAGCTTAGGGGCTGTGCTGCAGAGGTGGGGCTGAGGAACTGCCCCTCTGGCTGCAGCTCCCACTTCCTCCTGCAGACCATCCTGAGGGGCCCTCCTCTCTGCTCTAACTCAGTAAGCACGTTCCTGCCTCTTAAAGAGGAGATGGAGGGCTAAGAGCTATAAGGAAGACCAGGATGTATGTTGTGTTAATACAGCACTGAATATTCAGGAGCTGAATAGTGTATAACAGTGAGGTGCTAAAACAGGTTCTTAGTGATTGTTATTGGGGCCAATGGACACTTCCTAAACAATTCCAGTTCTTCAGGTGTTCAAAGGCTAAGGGAGTCTCCCAGCACACTGTTGTGCCCCTTTTCACACTCTTAGCCTCAGTACCCAGACTCTTTTTTTGGCACATGTATTTCCCCAAATAAACGTAAGTGGGTGGTACTAATACAGAAAACAATGTTATTTACTAAATTGAAGTTACTTGCTGTTACGATGACTTTATCCATTCAAGGTGCAAATATAGTAGGATTCTGTAAGCTTGAAAATAAACCTTACCTCAGTTGACTTACAGCGTAAAATATAAATAAGGAGTTTATGGCTGAATACTGGAGCACTTCTTGTGTGTTCTTGTTTTGTATTTGGGGTGCCATTTGCTTGTAATTGTTTCATCCAGGTGACATATACATTAATTTAAATTCAATTTTAAAATTAGGTGCAGTGGAAATGCACCTGCTTTAGAAGTTCTTCCTATTTAGTTAGATGGCATTCATTTAGTGTTTCTGGACCTTTATTCATCCATCTGTGAAATACTTACTTTACATTCTATGTTAAGTGTAAATTGGAAACTGTCTTAATCTGCAAACTGTCAAGTTTTAGTCTAAGTAGACTTCAAATTGATCCAAAACCTTCCTAAATTTTTGTGTGTGTGTGTATGTCAAGGCAAGAACATTGTCCTGAATCATGAAAAGTGCTACATTCTGAATGAAAGGTTACAGACATTAAAACTGTGTTTTATTTTGATTGACATTTATTTTTCAAACACAAAAGACTTCATGTTCTCTGAAAAAAGTTAATAGCTGGGAAAGGCGTGTGCGAGGGATGAATGATCAGATTTGCTAGGTGCTGCGCTTTGGACATGATACATTACGTAGTGAATGTTACGTGAAGTACAAATCCCTGTAGGTCACACAGTGAAGGACTCCTAGTCTCTGAAAGTCTGCAGAGAATCAGTGAACATCTGCATTACAATACATTGTTTCTTGTAGTTTCATGCACCAAGGGACCTGCAGAGGCTGGCAGAAATCTTTGCACTTTTCAGCGTAGTCTCCACTGTAGTGTGGTCATAAAGGCAATGTTACACCCTGGTAATTGCAAAAGACTAGGAGACAATGTCTGTTTCTGGAAACAGATGGGATGAGAATCAAAAGGGACATGTAATGGGGCCACAACTATTTTGCCCTCTGTAGTGTTTTTCTCATTACTTCCATTAAGATTACTGCATGCAGAATACTGCATAGCAACACTGCCATGAGCAGCTGAAGGATGGGTGTGTTAATATACTGAACTATATATAATGTAGTGTAATTTACCCCGTACAGTGACAATCCAGTAGATGGATGCAAGCACCTGGTGAGGGATAGTAGTCATTCCTTAAATTGGCAGGTTTCCGTTAGTTTCAGCAATGTGTCCTGTGCTCAGCCTATAAAGAAAATATTTTGATTTTCAAAATAGATTTTCCTCTTCTCTCACTTATTTCCTCTCTGTTAAAGACATCATAACACAAAAGTTGGAAAAATATAGCTGAAACAACAAATACGTTATCACCAGAAGCCATCAAACCTCCATTTGAAAGAACTAGCTGTAGCTGAAAGCAAATCTAATGTGATATGACAAACTGGATATGAGCATTTACTCAATAAAATTAGAAAGACAGTTCAAATGGTAGTGAATCTGGTGAGGGAACTGGATGGGAGTTGTCATGGGATGGCAGGAGCATCCTAAGGGCAAAATCCCTGTCTAAATTCTGGCCAAGGGTTTCTCAGTATTTGCGTTTGGCTCAGTGATACTAGAACTTAATTCACATTTGGTTTTAGGTTTTTAGTTGTCAGATTTCATTTTTATGGCATTTTACCATTGCATGCCCAAAGGAAGGGCAAGGTGGTCATGACGGTAGAAGTACAACAATGAACTTCTATGCAATCTTTCACCACTCACTCACCAACGTGACAGAAATAAGCATGGTTGTCTTACTAGGATCAGCCCTCATTTTTGTTTAGTTTACACAGATTTTAGTGATTTCAGTATCTTCTAATGGAGTCCCTGAGAAGCCTTGGAACCAAACAGGCAGAAGTGTGGCCCAGAGTTAAAACAATTAATATACCTATGCTGATAGTTGGTTAGGCAATATTATTAATCATAATAAGGTGTATGCTGAGAAAGTCTTAACTATACTGAGAAAGTCTTAACTATGCAAGGGTTAGTAGTTCCTAGTTTTTCCTGGAGTCAATGGATTGGTTTAGACTTTAAGAAGCTGTACTGAGGTCTTAGATTTTTTTTTTTAAATAAATTTATTCTTTTACTTCCTCCTCTGTATGCTTTATCTTCCTCAAGATCTTCAATCAGAATATTCAAGCTGAGAAACCTGAACAGAAATACTTGACTTCACAACATATTCTTGGGGATTCCAGATATAAAATCTTCCCAGTATTTATGTAATTTTGTCCTGAGTAAGTATTGCAGGATTATGCAGTGGCATATTGTTTTGTATGAATTAATAATAGCTGGTGTGTTTCAAGGATTGAGGATGAAGTTATAAAAATGATTTGTTACTTAAGGAAAATACAAGTTAGGATGATTCAAGTCTTTGCTTTTCTGATTTTATCACACTATGGTTGCATTAATATCAGCATAAAACCACAATGATGGATTATTATGGATAATTTAGGAAGATGAGATAATGTGTTCTATGGCCATAATGTTTTAGAGTAGTGCATATAGGCATTTTGGGGTGGGTGGTTGAGACTGAATTTCAAATTACATCATTGGGTGACAAAAAGAAATCATTAAGTTATCTGAAGCCCGATACTCTTATCTCAGTGCGAAAACTGCTAATCAGCTCGGAAATCTTTGGCTTCCATCTACAAATAAGTATTAGTTTTCATAAAAAGGAAAAAAAAAACCTGACTATTTGGACAGCAGTTTTTATGAACATTCAATAGAGTTTTCTGAGGTGTGATGCAATCATGTATATGTTTATGTGATGCAATGTTGTAAATGCTTTGTATTGTTCATTCAGATAAAATAGGTATAATTTTAAACTTTACTTATTATTTCTATTAATGCAATTTGTACTTCATGGATTTTTATAGACATTCTCAGAAAATAGTTTTTTCCCCAATTACAGAATCCTGTAGCATTTGATCTTGACTACTTTTCAAAGTATGTCTCGTTTCTTCAGAAATTTTCTTTATGAGATGCTTGCTAAATTTATGCCTATTTTTTTTTAGCAGAAGAAAATAAACAGCAAAACAACAAAATGGCCTATAACAAAACAACAGACAGTTTGGAGTGTCTGATAGGAGTTAGCGTTTAGTTTAATTACTATATCCATAATATTTTAGCCATCAAATTCTGAGCTTCTTCTAAGGAACTTATTTTTGTCTAATCTGTTACTGGTAATCCTTGTTTTAATAGTTAAAACCTTCTCAGTTTTCTTTTCTGTATGATGATGTCACAATGTCTGAATCATCTGGAATCAAAGAACTGTGTGACAGGGATGCGAGTAGAAGGACGGGATACAATTTAAAATGCCACATGCCAGAGGACATCTTTAGTACTCTCACATGTTGTACTTTCAAGTATGGCATGTGGTGGAGAAATGGACAATGGACACTGAACTCTGTCCTACATGACACAGAAAGCAAGCTTCAGGTTCTTTTGGTAATTTCCTGTAGGAACAAATCCAAATATGGGAAGCCTGCTCTCTTATTCTGCTTTTCACTGTTAAGTTTTACAGTGCCATATGCATCTTGACAAGCATGATGCAATAGATCAATTATTCTACTGATTCATTGGTCACATAGTGTTGTTCTACATACAGTCAATATGTTAAATAATACTTTAAAAATATATAGAAACTGTGATCCTACATCTTAAAAAGTATTTAAACTTGTGTTTGCATTTTAATTTTTCATGTAAAAAGAAAAAAATCACTTGAATGTATAGAAAAGCATGTCACATTATTTTTGCAGTTTCTAGGATGATTACTCCAGAAAAATGCTATGTGTGTTTCCCCAAAGCTTGGACATAGTGTGATGCTTATCTAAAGAAAAAAAAAAAAAAGATATATTTTTAAAAGAAAAATGCTGACCTAGTTAGTAAGGCTGAAACCATTCATTAATTAGAAGTCATAATTGCAATTACATGGTAAAATTAATTTATCACGAAAATAATCCTATCAGTTTTCCTTTTTGGAAAAATGGAACCAAATGATTTTAGCAGCCTGCATTGCTTAAGGCAGATATTACAGCGATATTGGCAGAGAGTGAATAAAGTAATCAAATTCCATTTTCAAGATCTGAAATTCAGGGGCTGCATCAATGATAGTTCATATATTATATGAGTTTCAGTTGAGTTGTAATTTTGTAATTATGTGTAATATATAAAGCATATATGCTCAGATAAACGCATAAAAGGAAAATAGTGTGCTGAAATTTAAAAAGAGTGAAGTGAAGATAACACAGCACATAATATATAGAAAAATTTGTGTAATATGGCAAGTATGCTACAGTGTAGGAAACTCAGAATGCCTTTTCTACCCTCAGGCTATTTAGACTTCCTTGATATTCAAATCTTAATGTACATTAAATGGAATTTAAGGAGGTCCACCTTGCTGGACCTCAGGCAGACTTAGCAAGTAGCACTCCTTAGGGATACCACTTTATGTATATATTTGCAAAGATGTTATAGCCATGAAATATAGTCCTTTGATGACATCATAACTGTGAAATATGACTTTATTTTCCTCACTGGCAGTCAGAGCTTCGCTTTATCTGTATTAAGCAGTCTGTATGCATAAATAAAGAATAGCAAATACTGAAGCTGACTGCTGTAACCCAGCATGGCCACCTTGAGGTGGAGTGCTCATCCCTCCATGCGATGCCCTATGAGTGTCAGGGCACCATTTAAAAACTACTGTCAAGTATAGCAGTCTTGTCTTCTCACCAGAAATGTGGTAATAAAATAAGTATTGATGGGTAGTTGCATGCCCCGATTCACCAATTATTTATTTAAATTTTAACAGAGAGTAGACATACTTTATCTTAAGATAGTCAAACTTTGTCTTTAAGGATGTGAAAATATATCACTGAAATTTTTGGTCCTGTTGAAGAAAATAGAAAAGCACATTCTGATTGGAATGAAGTCAATGACCAATATGTTATCCATAAGCAATATATTAAAGACTGATTAATTTATAAATGCATGTATTGTTTGTTTAAGGTACACAAAGTGTACCTTAAACAACTTTGTTTAAGGTTGTACTTTGTAGCAGAAAGACTGATAGCCACAGTGAGCAGGGACTGCATGTCAGCCAGGACTTTGTTATTAACAAAGAGATAGGAACAAGTATACTCTTAAACATCTAAACATCTCTCAAGTCTCCAAGAAAGAGTTCATAGAGCAGTGCAAGAATTACATGTTCAAATCCATTTTTCCAGATTAACCAGGCATTTTTAGATAGGATTGATAAGTCCCTTTTTATTTATTTATTTTTCTCCAGGTGATAAAAATATCTACAATTAGAAGAATGCCTTTCTAGGCTACCATCCTGCACAGCATTTATAAACTTGTAATTTGATGCATATGAGCATGATGTTGAACAAGGAAAGAACTACTCACATGCATTAAGTTAAGCACACGTGTAAGTGTTTATAGGATTGGGGCCTTAGGTCATAAGCTTTTCCCAGCAGAAGCTGCCTTTATCATTGTGCTTTCTACATACTAAGTGAACTGCTAGCATGCACAAATTAATAGGGATGCAAATCTAAGCAATGCTAAAGGCCCCTTTCCACTCCTTTGACAAAGTAAAAGGGCCTTAAAGTATGTCACTTCAGTAAAACTCTGAATACGATAATTACAGAATTCAAATCGTACCTTGAGTTTCTGCGAATTACACAATGTAGTTTCATGGATTTCTTTGATTTTTCTAACTTTCTGTTTTGAATCTTCCTAATGTTTATTACAATATTTACATGAATATGCAAGATTGTTGATTTGTATATACTTTAAAAACACCTATTTTTTTTTTTCTATTGAGAGGTATGAGATTAATTTGTGACATTGCTGTTCAGTTTGATTTCACAGCAGCTGTGCATTGTCGGTGCCGGGACAGTAAGGTCTTAGGTAACACGTTAATTTTATAAATGATAAAATGTTCCAGTTGCAGTTCACTTTCTTTTACTTTTTAAAGGGTGTACTTGTATTTATTGGCTCTGCTTACATCTGTGAAATACACCCAGACTCGTGGTGGCAAAATACACATTGGACTTGATTTTATTTTTTAGTGCTAAGACTTCTGCAGTAGCAGTATATATATTTTTGCTGTAATTTCTATATAAATATACTGATAATATGAGTTGGGACTGTTTGAGGGGAGAAGGTGCTAAAATATTACCTAAGTGATGCAATGATATATGATGTACAAAATGTTCCTAGGGACAAATCTTTTCTTAAAGGAAACTGATAATATTTCTTACATTAATTTTGCAGGTTTTTTGTTTGGTTGGTTGTGGTTTTTTGTTTTAATAAAAATGCCACAAATTTGTCATTTTCTAATGCCACAAATTTGGCTGAAGGGGAACTTTGAGGTAGAAAGTGTGTAAAATAGAATTAGTTCTTAGTTTCTTCTTCTGAAGATCAGTCAAATCTACTGCCTGTTGTTTTCATTATTGTTTGAATCCAAGCAGTATTTCAGAACTATTGCTGTTGAATGATAATTTTCTCTAGCATTAGCTGATAAGCTTATCTTAGCAGTTAAGGGTAATCAAAGAAAATCTACCCTTTTAAAGCTCTTATTTTCTCCATATGAGTTTTTTAATTGTTGCTCATCTTGTGTATATGTTTCATTGACTGTATTCCTTCGTTTTTTCATTTTTACTTACTTTTCACCTATTGCCTTCCTTTTGCAATATTTATAATAATAAAGCAAGCCCATGTATGCTGCTTTTAATTTACTTAAAATTATAGGTATGCATTGTGAGATAATGGGCATTAGACTATTTATAGAAGTAAGCTTACTTCATAGGAAAAGTGTACTACCTAACCTTTGATACGGTTGTCTTTTGTAATAATGGCCCAATACTGCTTACCTATATTTGTCATCCCCACCTGCCTGCCAGCCCTTATGTTCCACTTCACACATGGTCACAGCATGGTCGTTATCGAGGTGACAGTCCAGTGGTGCTTCATGGAACAAATGCTTTTACACTGTGGTTGCTTAACAAATGATTCACATAAAATTCATGCAGCCAGGAGTCAGTTTTCCCAGTGCGCTAGTTCTACACTTGTGGTTTTAAAGTTTTGTTTCCTTATATAAGAAACAAAAAAGGAAAACTTTTTGGTTTTACTATTCCTTTTTGATCAATTGTAATTTCTGATCTTCTCCTTTTATCTTCCAGGTCTGATTTTGCTCATGCTCTTCATTTTTGCTTTGCTCTGCATCCATTGCCTTTCTGTCATTCATTTCCTTTGATTCTATCAAAGTCCCTTTTTCCATGTGATGTGTGTCTTTCCTAAAATTATA
The DNA here is from genome assembly GCF_038088225.1 of Cyrtonyx montezumae. Lineage (NCBI taxonomy): Eukaryota > Metazoa > Chordata > Aves > Galliformes > Odontophoridae > Cyrtonyx > Cyrtonyx montezumae. The sequence goes on along the minus strand of NW_027072089.1, from coordinate 17,597,369 downwards.
TAATATTTCAGTTTTGTCTTACTCCAAATTTGTTTACCTAGCTTTCTAAGTTTGGTTGCAGTGTTTCATATGGTATTTATCAAGGAGAGTGTAGTGAGAAATGAGGACAGTATTACTATTCTGGCTTTGCTGTATTTTCAAAAAGCATCTGCTGGTGTTCATTTGACTATTTTTCCTTGGCTATGTATGTAACACATGCATATGTATCATCAATTCAATGAAAACACCACAGAGAAAATGAATTTTATGAAATTGGGAGTAAGTTTGCAGCAAACAGTGGATTATATTGGTGTTACATAGCTATCTCATCAAAAGGTAGCAAATGCACAAGACCTTTTGCGCTTTTCAATTTGAAAGAAAATGATTTCATTAGAAAAAAAAGAACCATCACTCTGGATGTTGGAGAATGCCAGAGCCTGATGAAACCAGCTGAAGAGACAAACTGAGTGTACGGATGCAGATTAGCCTTCAGAAGATGAGGGTGTAAAAGGGATTTAATGGTAGGATGGATTATAGAAATCCTTGTAACAATGTTAAATAATTATAGTTCCAGCCGAGATCAAAGCAGTGCTGATTGAACCCCCTCAAGCTGTTAACATGGAGTATCTCAGAGAAAAAAAAAAAAAAAAGGGAAAAAAAAAAACCTCTGAGATTGGTCAGCCTGTGCTGACATTGTCCTCTGATCTGTGGAAGTTCTGGCAGTATGGAAGGTACAAGTTGTGGGGGAGGGAAAGGTGGAGGAAGGAATTTATCAGCCAGAGTAGCATATTTGGGAGGGTTTTTTGTATGTTTTTTAAGGGAGGAGAAATGGGTATTGTAATCAGTGTTACTAGAGTTCACACACTGATTGAAATTGCAGTAAACTTATATACAATTGGCATCTTTCCATATTGGAAAAGGGATTAAATTCCTTTAGCGGAACTCTGGTCTGTAACAGAAAATGATTAGACTCTTTTTTTCCTTTTTTTTTTTTTGTTCCCTCCCACCTTTTAAACTGTGTTTCCTATATACATACCTGCCCAGCAACAACTATTAGCAGTGATAACTGGGAGAACGCCTTTGTAGTAGCGATACTTAGCTGCAGGCAGGGAGTACAGTTGCTATGCCCATTCAGCAGCATTAAACTTTTATTCTCATTGCCTTGCCTTCCTGGCATTCATGCCTGGAGGATTATGCTTATGCCTCTATTAATAAAAAAAGAGAAGTCAAAGTTAAATCCGTACAGTTTGGTGGCACAGTAACTTGTGGCATAGCCAAAGCTTTTCCTTCTGTACAGCTGTCTGAAAACTGCAGAATACCATTTGTTTGAAAAAAATAATAAGAAAAAACAACTCTTGCCTTGATGTGAGTTTCCAGTGATAGTGTGTTGGGTATGTTCAGGGGCAATCGATACCAGAGGGTGCAGTAGGTGTGTAAATATATGCATGTTTGCATGTTTCAACTGAAAGTGAGTACTCTGTCACCTTTGTACATGCAGTGTAGTAAATGCAGACAGAGTGATCCAAAGAACTGTTTTATATCTCTGAGAATAATGATACATGATCAAACCCCAAACAATTTTCTGTTAACTGTGTAAGAATCTGTGTGCGTAGTCTCTGTATTTTATAAGTGAAAGTTTGCATCAAATGCTACTACTTTTTTTTAATTTCAAGGATAATTTAGGTTTTAGGTTATAAAGAGTTGTATATGACCTCTCCAAGGACTTCTGTTAACCTATTAACTTAGGTAAGCTGCTTTTTTACTTGCTTAAAATCTTAGTAGTCAGCTGTTATGTAATGGGAATGTAAGAGCAAGGGGGGCATTAAATAAGTCTGTGTGAGGGATGAAGACATGTAAATGGTACCATCTCCAGGGCATTTTGTGGCCATTTTCTGTTCAAGTGTAACAGTTTTTGCAGGCATCTCAATGTGTGTGGATTATTGAGTTACAGGTACAGGCTCTGTGGCTCTATTTTTGGCCAAATACTATGGAAAATGTGTAGGGCTTTCTTCTCATGATCCTTTGTGGCATTGTCTCACCTTGTGGGGTTAGATTATGGAGAAGATAATGTAACTAACTTGAGCATTCCTCTTGAATGTGTGATCTATGAAGAGATAGAAGTGATCTTGCAGTAATTGACAAAGCATTTTGGTTGAGCTCTGTAAAGTTTAGATTTCTTAGTCTATTTAACATACAGTGCTTCGTAAAGCTAAACATGTCTGCAGGAGCAGAGTGTAATTTTTAATGAAACAGGAGCTTAGGTTGATGGGTAGAAACAAGTGATTCCATTAAGTAAGCTTTAAGGCAATGGTATGCTAGTTTAAGGAGACCTGGCATCGATTAAGCAAGGGTTTTCAAAGACAGATAAGTGAGAGTTTGCTTGGGATTATGGAGAGTGTTTAAATGCTTTCCAAGGATCTCACAAATCCATTTTATAAAGCAAGAATCTAAAGGAAAGATTTGAAGCTGTTCGGACTTATAAATATGTTATTTTACAGTACAATTTTGGAGCTAATGAAAGCCAATGGAAAAACAATGCTTTAGAGAAGCAATGGTTGTGTCAGCTTGTAATAATGACAGTTAAACTCTCAACAAGTGCTTTTATACTGGCAGTACGGAAGAATAGCTAGTGGGCTGTTTTGTGCTTGTACATTTTTTGTTTTGGTGTTGTTCTGGAGTTTCACTGTTGTTGTTTAGTAAGATTAGTAAGGGTTAGAAGGAAGACAGCTTCCAAAACAGTAATTTTAAGGTCAGTAGTTGAAGGCAGGAGCAGAGGAGAGTGAGAACTGTCAGGACGGTTACTTAACTTGAGGACAAGGTTCACAGTCAAAAGCAATGTGGACATCAGAGAATGTGCAGAATCCTTTCTTTCACTGCTGTCAAAAATGGATAATAAAACTAGGAATCGACGACAAGTCTTAATTCCATCATCAATCTGCACTGCTTGACGTAGTCATTCTGTATGATTCTTTATCTCTTCATTTCAGGTTACCAACAAAGAATTAATAAAACTCAGTTTTCATCTCCTCCCCACCATCCTTTCCTGTTGCTTTCTAATGCCTCCTGAAATTGCAGAGGAAGAGTTAATAATGGACCTAGCTCTTGTGCATGTTACCTACCTATTCTCACTTCTTTTTCACACTTTAAACTCCTTCACAGAGGATTTTAGAATGGGAAAATGCTAAATCAGCTCTTTCCCTGTCCTCAGCTTCCGAGCTTTTTTTGTTATTGTGCTATGGAAAAAAGGATCAGACTCCAAACCGTTAAGCAGTAGCTGCATTTGGAAATAATCTAAAGGAAAAAAATGTCTTTGTGCAATAAGGGACATCATTCTTCCTCTTTGTGTTCTGAAGTGACAAATTATTGCTCTTTGACAGTGAATTTAAAATCAGATAACTAAGACTCACTGGATGATCCTTATCTCCAGAGACTATGTAAATATGTTGTGCTGTGTGTTGTGCATACTGTTTGTAATAGGATGGTACAAGCTCATTGGTATATCCAGCTATATGTGAATGACTCAAAGATTAGGCATTTTATACATTACCAGAGGGTAAAAATGCCTAATTTGACTTAGGAATATAAACATTTTCAGTTGACATTACTATTTTAAACCTCAGTTCCTTTTAGCATAACTTGTTTTTGTTCAGATTATTTTTACAGTATGAATGGTTCTAGATGTAAGTTAAAATAATTATTAGGAAAGCAACCTTTCCCCTCTTTAATGTCCTGCCAGCAGCTCTTTGTACCTCCCATTATGAATACAAAGAAAGCAGTTGTTTCCTACAGGCTGTGATGATGCTGGAAAGGGAACTTTTGTTTCTGTTTGTCTTAATATTTTTCCTCTATAGGTATCATCTATTTAGATGTATGTATGGAGAGGAAAATAAATTAGGCCTTGGATAAATAGGCATATTGGTGGTAGTTATGGCTGGTGTGCCCCATCCACTGAACTTAGAAGTAAATGCATGTATTATTTTTGGATTAGATTTTTTTTCTTTTTTTTAAATGAAAAGTTTATCATAAAAAAAGTAGCAGAAGGAAAGGTACTTACTTACAAACTTGAGCTTTCTGGGTGTTTTAATTTTTTTCTTAAATTTTGCTAGAAAAAAATATTTGATCTGTTTTTCAAAGCATTAGGTTCCTTTCAAGTTCATATTATGCAACTTTGGATGACATCTGAAATCTTTATTAGAATCCATCACATTGTGCAGTGTCACACACCATATGGTGGTTTATAGATGGCTAACTAGGAAATTTTCCTCTTACACAGATTTAAAGATATTCTGTTATCTTATAGATTCAAACCAAAACTGCAGAAAATGTATTGGAGAGTATAATCCAAAATGCATTTTTCAGTCTCAAAAATAGGATTTAAAGCTATTTTCTGGAGATGAGGATTTGGCCACTGGCCTTCCTTCCAAGATTTTTTTTTTTTATTTTGAATTAATAGCTGTTTTTATTTATGAGATAAGCACCAATTTAACCCTTTCTGTGCTTTAATACTAGAACTAACTTTCACAGATTCACAATAATGTTTTACTAAATGCTAGTTGTAGTGATTATAGATGTTCAGTTGCTAAAATTGGTTACACGTACATGTGGATATTTGCACTGTGAAAGGACAGAGCATGCATCAATCTTTGTTTTCCATATGGAGCAGAAGCAAATTTGAAAGATTAACCTCATGTAATTTTTCATACCTGTTTCCAATAATATATTAACAACTCTGTAAATATCTATCTTACGTGTGTATCATAAGATATATTCACAACCCATCACTTCCTTTCTCTCATATCTTCTTACAGCATTTTTTTAGCTCACCTGGTGAGTTTATGAATTCTCAGTAAACCAACTAGGACAGATGCTCAGGTAGGGGAAAAAAAAAGCACATCAGATGTAGTCCTTAATCCCTTTGTGCACTTTTTACTGGCTATATTGTAGTATATTGACAACCATGAAATCCCACAGTCCTTAGCAAAGATATAGTTAATTTCATCTTCATAATACTGTACTTTATAATTAATGAATCTATATAGAGTCAATTTTAATATAGAAATGAATTGCCAAGTCTTTTTTACTGTGTACCAAATTCCAGTATTTGATAAGCAAGCAGGATATAGGCAGTGCCTGTGGTTTATTTTCTATAAATATGAATTTAATTTCACAGTCAAGTCAATTTCAAATTCTTCTCTTCACTGAGATCCTGCATCCATGTGAACACCCAGTCCTCCCTGACTCAGTCTTTACACTGAGTTGAGAGTGGCTTTTAAGTCAAGCTAGTTGGTCTTCTAAAAGCTAACTTCATTTGAGCAATTTGTCCTCAAGTATTTACACATACATTGACTTTAAGAGGAACTTGGAGGGGGCTCATTTTGCATCTCTAACTGCTAACCCCTAATGAGTCTTTTGGTGATGTTGGCTCAACTGGATGTGTAGGTCATGACATAGGTTGTCAGTTGCTTATAAATAATGTGTTTCAAGTAGGCGAAATTAGTAAAGATAACTCAAGGTGGTAGTTAAGACAAATCTTATAGCTTTCCTTCTTCTCTCAGTAGACCCTGCTCTGCAGCTTTCTTTGTAAGTAAAAGGGGGAAATTAATGGCAAGATTATTGTTGTGTAGGTTACTCAGGAGGCAGCTACCATCCTGTTTATCAGTACCTCTAAAAATAACATCTTCCAGGCACTGAGACAGAGATTTGGAGAATGGAGCACAGTATAAAACAGCAAACACTCCAAAGGTATCAAAGCAAAATCAGAGCAACTTCCCCATCTTCTAGATCTGTTGGTCCAGTAGCTCTTCATTGTAGATGTCAATCTTTACCTTTCTTACTCTTGAAACTACTTTGCTGTTGCTCCCTATTCTGAAAGAGGCTGTAGAGGGCAGCCATCTGAATTGGATGATGCTCTTCAGGTAGAGCAGGGTGAATTTGGCCCTACCTGATACACGTGGCATTCAGAAATGTGTGCCATAGTTGCAGCATGCAGCCTGTGCAGCATTATACTTACTTTCTGTCTCCCTTGTACACAGTTTCTAAACCAACAGTCCATCTCCACAGTCTTACTACCTGGACTGTAAATTTGCCTTGCTCAGTGGCTTGCTTTGGCTCAAGAAAGACTAACCAGGGGGATAGCGGTGAAGTGAGTACACACATTTCTTTCCATGATTCAGAGGTCTGCAGCAACTCAGTTAAAAATAAAGGAGACCTTATATAAGCAAATAAAATGTGAATTGAATGCAAGTTTTCTGATTTATCTAAAAACATTCGCTAAGTGTACTTCATTTCTTTTACTGCCGCAATAAAATAATTTTACAGTTAGTAACGTATAACTTACAGGAGTGACAAATTTGGTGCTTAAAAAATATTTAGGTTAAAAAAACCTGTCACTTCTAGTAAGTCATTTTTAGAGTGTAATCACTTTAATTCTCCTCTCTAATTTTATCACCAGGAGACCAGCACTGAGCCCCCTAACCTCCTGTAAAGAATCTCAGTGCTGCTGATTGTTGTGACTCCCAGACAGAATGACAGAATGGGGATCGAGATTGGCTTGACTGATCGGGGAATGAGGGAGTATCTAGCAGCCTAAGTAGTAGATAAAGATCATCAATGTCAGGTCACTCAAAGTCTAAGTTTAACATAAAACACTAAATTATTGGGAAATACAGTGTGAAACTTAGGATATGTTCTACTTGTTCTGGAAACACTGTAAGCATGTAGTGACAGTAATACTGCACTGGCTCAGCTGTTGATTTAAAGAGTTGTTTACTGCCCTTTAAAAGACGGGCTTTGGGTGTATCTATTCTCTTAGAGTAGAGTAGTCTTACATAGTTATAGTACAGGAGTGTGATTTACATTGCATTTACTGGTGAGAGTCACAGAGGCAGTAGGGGAGCATGGAATTTCAGCTGCAGACTAATCCAGAACCACTGGATACCAAAGCTAACAAGGGCTGCTGCTCTTTGTTTCCCCCTCACACAATAAGAAACTGTGCAGCTTTTTAGTTCACCTTTCACGTGCTTGTTTTTGTTTCATACATTTCTTGGGTTGACCATCTGATGTTTTACTGGAAACTTGAACCATACTGGATGAATAGAGAAGTTCCACCTTTCTTTTTAGGAAGCAGTTTTGGAGGTGAGAGATGTGGATTGGAATCTCCTCAGGGTAAATAGGAACCAGATGCTCCTAGATCAGGTTTTTCTTTGATGGTCACCGTCATAACTTCTGTCCTGAAAGCAGATGTGTCACCTCTGCTCCGTGCCCTACTCTGCTCTGTTTAGGTGTATTTGGCTCTGAGGCTAAGGAACAACTTTTTCTTTTTGAATGTTGATATATTTAGAGGAGTAATAACCTATACCCCAGAATGCAATAGCATTTGTGTTTAGACACCTATAGAATCAGAATAAAGGAATTTCTAGATATATGTACTGATAAGCAGCTACTGAAGTGAAATTTTCTATTCTTTTCATGAATTATGTTGTTGCCTGTACTGAACTTCAATTAACAACTAAATTATTAAGACTTGACCCTGACTTTAGTTCTGATTTGTATTGAAAATGTGTTCTACATATCAGAAAAAGAAAGCATGAAGAGCTGACATGAGTTATGAATAAGAGGAAAGCTGTGTTTTTTTTTAATTTAGATCACTATGCAAGACATTTTCCTTTCACTGATAATGTTTTTAAAATGTAATCAGACTTTTTAATCCAGGAGAGCACTGATTCATGGAGACATTAAGTATTAACGTATCAATTATTAATTGATAGTTTTTCATTAATAGCTATGAATAATGCCACTATTTAGAATCATAGGATAGTTAAGATTGGAAGGAACCTCTATTCTCACTCCTTGCTCAAAGGTGGGCTAACTTCAATCATACTGCTTAGAGCCATCCCCAGTCAAGGTTTCAAAATCTCCAAGAATGGAGAGTCTGTAGACTTCCTTAGCCATGTTCAGTGTTTGATTTCCATGTTTAACACTTCCAATATTTGACAACTTCTTTTTTTTTTCGTGTGTGATCTTTTCTCTTTTCTTTTCTTTTCTTTTCTTTTCTTTTCTTTTCTTTTCTTTTCTTTTCTTTTCTTTTCTTTTCTTTTCTTTTCTTTTCTTTTCTTTTCTTTTCTTTTCTTTTCTTTTCTTTTCTTTTCTTTTCTTTTCTTTTCTTTTCTTTTCTTTTCTTTTCTTTTCTTTTCTTTTCTTTTCTTTTCTTTTCTTTTCTTTTCTTTTCTTTTCTTTTCTTTTCTTTTCTTTTTTTCTTTTCTTTTCTTTTCTTTTCTTTTTTTTCCTTTTTTGCAATATCTTGTTAAAATTTCCTTTCTTACAAGTTGTATCCAGTTACTTTTGTCTTCTCCTGGGGCACCTCTGATAGGAGAGTGAGTTTATCATGACTTTAGCCTCCCATTAGGTATTTTAGGACAACATTTAAAACCTCTTCGTGTTCTGACATGGGTCCAGCTCTCTCAGTCACCTCTTTCTTCAGCTCCCTGTCAGTCTTCCCACAGACTCACAACTGTGAAGTGGTTGCATGTCGTGTTTACTGTACTCACTCAGCCCAGGATGCATCTGGCTTTCACTGTTGCAAGAGCACATTGAAGATACATATTCAAATTGCTTCTTCTTTTTCCTGGATTACTATTCATGTGGTCAGTACCCAACCTGTACAGTTGCATGGTGCTAACCTCACTTAAGTGCAGGACTTGCTTGAACTTCTTAAAGTTTCTGTCAGCCCGTCTGTCCAGGTTGTAATGATTATTCTTCAATCGTGCCTTCTGGTGGTTCTCGACTGCTCCCACCAATTTGATGTCATCATGGCTTTCTTCTCCAGTGTCCAGACCTTGAATAATGTTATTAAACAGCACTGGCCCCAGAAATGACTTGAGAGATGCCATTAGTAACTGGCCTCCAGCTGGACTTTGTACTACTGTTCAAGGTTACAGTGGCTAGTTTTTACTAACATTGTGATCCGTCCATCCAATTAATACTTCACTGTTTTTCATATGAAAATTTCTATGCAGAAAAACTTTTTAAACTCAGACAATATCTCAGGTCCTCTCACCTGCTAAGCTATCACAGGATGTGATGAGGTTGCTATTCCTGACCATCTTCTTGCCCTACTTTTGCCTGGTCATGACATTGAGAAGGATTTGCATCATAGTGTTTTTAAGGAACAACCCATAATTCTCTGGATCCTCCTTTTCTTTCTTGTTTTGTTGATGTAACATTTGCCTACTTCTAGGCTTTGGGATCCTTCCATTTGTGTATTTCTAAGCAGTGAGAGACTTCCCTCCTCATAGATGCCACAGAATTTCAAAGCTGGTAGAAAATGGATTGCAAATGACATTGGTAAGATTTCTCATCATCCTTGGTTGCAGCCCATGTGGTCTCATGGCATTTGATATGTACAGTTTCCTTAAGAGCTGCTGTACTCAGCCTTCCAGTCTTGTAGATCATGATGTAGATTATAACTAGTCTCAGAAACCCAAGAAGCCTGAGGGCACAACTTAAAAGTAAAAACTGAACCAAAGAAGGTTTTCAGTGCCAGAGCCTGCTTCATGTCCTTTGTCACTTCAGCCTCTATCCCACTGAGTAGAAAGCCCACATTTTTTGTGATTTTGATTTTGGTGCCTATGTGCTTGCAGGCATATAACTTACCGCCTGGCAAATCTCTCCCTGTTTTCAACTCCAAGTTAGAATAGCATTTCAACAAATACAGAGATTTTCCTTTTAATTTTGTTTTATCTAAATTTAGTCATCTAAAAGTTAGTTTAAGGTAGTCTTTAATCAATGGAGGGAGATAAACACCTTGACTCCTTCCATTTTTAAGATAGTTATCTACAAGGAAAGGGATAATTTTATTGCTTGGATTGCGATTCAGTTTACTGCAGGAAAAACCTGGATAAGTAACTTGACATCTAGTTTTTAGACAGTTGAAGTTAGTGTTAATCTCAGTTTAAAAAAGATGATTTTTGCTTCCTTCTTTTAATTCTTCTGTTCTTTCCTGAGTTGACTTGGTTCCCAAGTAAAGTCAGAGTAACAGTTGTAGTTTTTTCCCATTTTTTCTTTCATGATAACAGTCATGCTCTTATTTCTGTTTAATGTGCAGGATCATAAAATAAAATTATTGAAATACAAGAAATAGTAATGGGGATCAAATTCTATTCCTCTAACTTCCAAATTGATTCATTTCATTTAGTGTACATTTAATTTAGTATTTTTTTTGTTTCCTACATAATATATTTGAATGCACATTGACTTTACAACTAATAATATCAGGAAACACTTCCAGCCAAGTCATTCTTGTTCTGAGAAAACAGAGAAGCAATACCCAGATGCTTTTTAATGTTTAACAGGGAAAATAATTTTAGTGAATTGACCAATAAGAAAGAAAACAAAGTTTCATAAGATATCTTTCACCGCAACAACAAAAAACTCTACATCTATAGGGCTAAAACATCTTAAAACTTCTTTTACTTCTTTCACACAGAACTGCCTCATGACTAGATCACTTACAGGAAAGTCTTTTTTTAAATAGAATCACAAAGTTCTACCTATCTTGAAATTGTTGCAGCTTGCTTTTCTCTTTCTTCTCTTGAGTAATACTGTTATAATTGTAGTCTTTGAGGATGTTAGGTTACCAAAATTCTGGAAATTGTATTTGTAACCATAAGATCTGTAAGGAAAATTATTTTTTTTTCCCAAATGTATGTACCACTGAACATGTAAATGCATCTCTCCCTGGGGATTTTGAGGCTATGCAATTAATGTTTGTGACATTATTATGATTTACTACAAAAATAATAATGTTCCCTGTACCTCAGGGCACAAATATGGTCAAAGTCATCAGGGACATAGGAAATAGCTATTTCCACAGCCTTTATATCTAGTTGGAACCCTGTTCAGTTAAAACAACCAGGGAAAAGATCTTGAGATGAAAACAGTGAATTGTTTGATGCTGAACCTTTGATGATATTGTCTCTATAGGGCTTAACTATGTAAAGTGGAACATATTTCAAAAGACACCACAAGTGGCTGAGTAAGAAACTCTAGGGAATGACATTCAGTGAGCTGCTTCCATTACTATGCAGCACAATGCACTTTTCTACATATTGGATGCTGTGTGATTATGTTAGTCACATTTTCTCTTGGAGCTTCTTTTATTGAGTTGTATAAATCATGAGAGCACAGTAGCCATGAGTCATTTAGAATCCTGTTTGTTCACCAAATTCATTTCAAGTAAATGCAAGCTGTATGATCACTTACTACAAGGCTTATCCTTGCAAGATGTAGTATTTCTGTTGTTTTCTTGGTTTTTTTTTTTCTCCTTAAATTTAAAGGCATTTACTTCATTAGGCTGATGTGAGTAACAAGATAATGCTCCATGCTCTGTTAAGAACTCACATTTAAAGGAGTTTTAAATGTGGTTACTCTATTCTTCAATCTCTCTTATGTTTTTATAGAGAAAAAGAAGGAACACTTTAAAGTGCTGCGTTAGTGTTTGATATTTTTCCCATCATTTCCCTTCTCTTTGGGATGATGTTTTATCTATGCATTGATAAATGTAAATTCTGCTTTAATAATAGTTGTATGTACAACTGCTTGTGCATCAGGATTACAAAATATGGTCATACTGCCCTGTCTGGTTTATCTTTTATCTTATGATTAAATTCAGTATCTTCGATATAGCAATCAGTTTAATAATGTTTCTTCCTACTATTCCAGGAATGAAAAATCCAAATTATCACTTTTTTAATGAAAGTTAGCTTTAGATTCTAGACTATTTCAAAATAAATCGTATAAATAAAATGTGTAAGTAAATTTCAGAATTATTAAATTTATGAATTTATAGGCCAAGAAATAACATCCAATTGAATAGCAATAAATCACAATATATATTTTATGGAGAATTTAGTTATGGCATCAAGCATAGCATACTATTGAAAAAAATATCCTATTGTCTAGTAATTTAGGTTGGAAGGGTCCTCAGGAAGGGTCTGGTCAACTTTTCTGCTCAAAGGAGATCAAGTGGCTTGGTTCTTTATCCTGCTGGATCTTCAAAATCTCCAAAGATGGAGACAGCACATGTTTTCTGGGCAGACTACTCCAATGCTTCACAGTCCTGACAGTTGGAGAAGTATCTCCTCATATCCAGTCTGAACCTTTCTTTTTCCAGTTCACATCCAGTATTTCTTAATCTCCTGACACACACCAGTGTTAAGAATTTGATTCTACCTCTTAAGATTTGGAGCCTGTTGTTTCTGTAAGCATGCTCTTCCAGATTCTCTAGGTCATACTGAATGGCTGTGCATGATTTTCCTCCTACCTTCTGCAAATTTGATGACTGTGCACATCAACATCTCCAACGTCTCCAGGTAATTGATAAATACGCTCAGCAACATGGTTTGTAGCACAGATCCTTCAGTACTTCCATTATTTCCCTTAAGGATTAGTAGGACCAAGTAACAACTGATATTTGCACCCAAATGTTACTTCTGGAGTCACAGAATGGTTGAGATTTTAGAGGGACCTCTGGGAGTGTCCAATCCTTTGCTCCAACAGGATAACTGAGATTGCTAGATTATCTAGCATTATGTTCAGGTGGCTTTTGAATAGTACCGTAGAGGTATACTCAACAAACTCTGAGCAGCATATCCAGTGCTGTCACCGTCATATAAAGAGCTTCCTGATACTCAGTCAGAACCTCCCATGTTCCACTTTGTGGCCATAACCTCTTGTCATTAGGCACTATGGAAAAGAGCCCGGCTATACCTTCCCTTCAGGTAGTTATGAGATCTGCAGTGAGACTCCTCCAGGCTAAGCAGTCCTAGCTCTCTCAGACACTCCTCATAGGAGAGGTGCTCTAGTCCGTTCATCCATACATCATCTTTGTGACCCTTCTCAGGGTACTATTCTGTATGTCCATGTCTGTCTTGGGCTGAGGAGGCCTGAGTACTATGGACATAGTACTTCATAGTACTCACTAGTGCTGAGTAGAGGAATTTTAAGTTCTGAACTTAAATTTTCTACATACAATCTACTGTGTTTTTAATGTTTTGATTCAGTATTGGATAATTCTTTTACATTAAAATGGGCTGGACATTTTAAAACTTGCCTGCTTGCAGTTTCCAGCCATTTTATTTTATAACTTTGCTATATCCATGTTTGCTTGATCAAGAACTCTACCATCATATTTCACTTCTCCTTTTAGGTATGTGTATATCCAAGTCAAACCATAACATTATTTTTGATTAGATACAAAGGCTTAATTTCTTAACTCATACCATAAGACATCTTTTCTAACATTTTTGTTGTTGTCATGTCTTTCCACTAAACCTTCTGTAAGCAGTCCCAAGAGGAAAGTCCATTTCCTCTTGTAACTTGGCACAGAATTCTTGTAGACCCATGTCAATGCCAACTTACCAAGCTAATATAAATTTTCTACTGCTCCGTAATGCATGTTTCCATTGCTACTGTTTAGTGGCATTTTTTACTGTTTAGCTCATTGCTACTTTTGGATGCTGTGTTCCACTGTGAAATCCTGTTCAGCTGATAGCACACCTGAATCCCCAAACATTTTTCACTACCAGTGCTTCTAAGAAGAGAGTTCCCTGCCCTGCAGGTACATTTATCACTATCTGGTCCTGTGGTCACTATGTTTTTCTGTGTTGCAACACACATGGATTGAGCAGATAGCCAGCTCATTCTGCTGTCCTCAATCAGCCTTCTTCATTATCCAGTTGTTTGGTTATCTGCAGCCCCTATTGGGAAATTTTTTGATTCTTTGTTCTTGGTCATTCATATGAATGCTAACTACTGAAGGGTCAAAAAGCAGAGCTTCCCAGACTTCTCCACAAATGTATCCAATCCATGACTGGCAAATTTTCTATTTGTCATTTGTCCAGCTTCCACTCAGATTTATTTTTTCACTATTGATATTTTACCCCTAATTAAATTGGAATATCATATTAAGTTGAATACTTTACATACTTCTCAATATAATAGTGCTAATCTATGCTTTCTATCAGTTGAACATAATTCTATTAATAGAAAATAAAAAGTTAGTATTATATTTTCCATAAGCATATGTTGATCATCACTGATTTTATTACTCCTATTTATTTTTCTATTAATTAAACTCCATATCATCTGTTCCAATGCTTTGCTGTGTATCAATATCAGACTGACGGGCCAGTTATCCAGGTCATCCCCTCTCTGTTTTTAAAGTATTGGCACAATATAAACTTTATTTACAGCAGTTGTAAAGATGAGTGGCTATGAAAGAGCTCCTTTTTACACTAAATCTTTAAAAAACAGTCTTTGGAATTAATTGAGTAAAACATTATAGAATAAAAAAGAGCATACAAGGAAATATTGGAAATGGGTAGCATTCACAAACATGGCAATGTGTGTCAGGATTGTCAAGGAAATAACTGAACAGCTGAATAAAGTAATTAATTTCAGTAACCTGATCTATTCCAGTGCACATTGCAAATGAAAATATTGGAAAGAAAAGCCCTGAAACCATAGTGAGTTCCTCACTGATGTGGGGAGTGGGTATTTAGAAAGCAGTCCTGTTTAAGTCAGTGAAACTCCCATGTTCACCAATTGGAATGAATGGTTCACTGTTCCATACATGAAAGTGGTATCATGAATGCTAAACTTATATCTCTAAGAAGGAGATTGTCTCTCTTTATATTGGGTATTTAAAACATCAATTACCTATTAGTAAAGAAGAAATCCAATACATTTGTATTTTAATAAAACATCTGATACTTATGAAACCAAACTCCCAAACTGATTAATTCAAACTGGCATAGATGTGAACACAATCACTTGAAGAGAACCTGGCTCGAGAACTGTAAACAAAAAATTCTTATAAAATGATCAATTATTTAATTTTTAGGGCACTATCTGGCAAGGATGTAAAGAGATCTGTTCTTCGCAAGGATTTATTTATTTGGCTTTCTTAATAACTTCATTAATTATTTGAATAAGGTTATTGAGTTGTTAAAGAGTTTTGGAAACTTTTTGGAATAAATGTATGTTTTATTTTGTTTGTTGAGAATCCAAATATGAATTAAAATATAGGTCTGTGGTTCCAGTGAGACCGAACTAGTTATATTCTAGGTTTGACATGCCTGGATAGCAGAAGCATACTGAGAAATTTGAAGATTTCAGGGAGAAAAAAGAGGATTTATTGGAGGATTTACAAGACAAATTTGTGGAAGATATTAATCGGTCCAGTACATTGGATTTGCATAAGAAATGTCTTAAGGCTCTACTGAGCAGTTGTATCTGTTTAGAACTGTATCTGTTTGTGACAGTGTCCAGTAATGGATAAATCTGGAAAGATTATAAGCACATGGCAGTTGGACAGTGATATTTTTGCCAGTATACCTAGCCATCTCCTGGAATTGTGAACTTTCCAGTTTCCTTGATCAGAGATCGTATCAGTAAAGTAGTGTTTGATAATTTTGATAGAATTTTCTTCTATAGATTTCTGTTATCGCTGTACCTTTGGCTTTCATGCTCCTTCCCTGTTGTTGTGTGAAAAAATAACTTCCTTTTGGTGTATTTTACACTTGTTCGATTAATTTATTTGATGATCTGCAGTTCTGTAAGCATAAGAAACATGAATGTTTACTGCTCTGCTTACCATTCATGTTTCTGCCTTATCACCACTGCTTACTCCTTTTGCAACTTTACAGAAAGCTCACAGTTCTTGGAACTCTGAGAATTAAAAAGTAAAATATTTTATTTACATGAAATGCAAGTTAAATTTAAAGTCATGAAACAAAACTACAACTTTGATTTGAACTGCTGAACATGGTTGTTAGGATTTTATGTAACTTTGTACCTAATATAAAATTGAACAAAAAATAAATAAATTAAATGCCTAGAAACTTCTAGAGCAGCAGGCTTGACCCGCAGTTAAGCAAACTGCAGTGTATTCCTATACAATCTACAGAGCAGCATGAACAGAGGTATCTGTTTCTACTTAATGTTTGACTATCCTGATTCCACAACTAGAATGTAAGAATACAGAAGTTTCAAAATTGTAATGACAGGAATAATACAGTTAAAAATGTTGTTTGAAAGACACATCTGTCTGTTTATTCCCACACTGGGCAGTGTATTATTTTTCCCCACAGTTTTTGGGTAGAGTTTACTTCATTCTGGTTCAGATGTTGCACAGGGTGAGGGACCTTAGTGCTTAACAGTTCTTTCACTGTTTCCTAGATCTTGTCACTGGGGAGTTTTGTTGCCCTGTGAAGCTGGAGGAGTTCCTAGATGACTGCTTTTATCACAGATTTATGTCTAAGAAAGAACTTTCCTTCAGTTCACATCTTTTATTTTCTACCATGTTTGAGTTATGAAGAATTTTTTTTTTTCTATGTATCATTGTGGCATTACAGTGTTTGTGCCTTTTCAGCCATCACATTTTTCCCAAGTGCACTGTGTTGTTTGTTGGTTTTTTTTTCTTTTTTTTTTTCGAATTTTGGATGGTATTCTGTAGCCATAATTCTCTGCTCCTAATTAATAGGATAGATTGTATTTTCTCAATTCTGATGTCTCTTTACAATGCAAAAGGCTATTACTATTTGTACAGAGAAGGACAGAGTGAGGAAATACAGGAGTGGCTCCCATGACTCCTTTGTGTCTCTTCAAAAAGAAAAAGCCTCATCTTGTTTTCCCTGCCAGTATTTCCATAATATTGAGTGGCAAATGTAGGCAGACAAGAGCTGGAGTAACCTCCAACCTGAACTGAAGACTGGGAAATCAGACGTGGGTAAAAGTGGGAGAAGCCTTGGCTGGGCCCTTCTGAAGAGCTTCTGCGTGCTGTGCATGCCTCCATGGGATAGTTCTTCATGCCTGAAGCACGGAGTAGCATGGATGGCCCTGGGGAAGGAAGCAGGGAGGATGAGTGTCCTCTGCACAATCCTGCTCTTTCAGGCTGTGATCTGGTCAGCTGAACTCTTGCTACTTCTGCTCAGAATCAGTGGCACCTCCAATGGTACCACAGATGGTTACCTTAGGCACACAGAAGCCATTAAAGCTTGCAGTGGGAGCCCATGATCCTTTCTCATGGGCATTTGTATCCATCCTTTTTCCTCTCCTCTGTCCATGGACAGTGTGAAAGGATCCATGAAAAGCAGTTCTTGCAGAAATCTTACTACTTGTTCTGGTTTTTGTAGAAAGAAGTAAGTGGTAATCTTTCCTATTTTATTTGATTATAGGAAAGGTGCAGCAGTATTTGCTTTGTCTTATCTTCTGGAAGTGTTTATTAATCTAAATAATGGAACTTCAGTTTTCAGAAAATTCTTGTGCCTGCTTAGACCATTGAAGAAAATATAAAGTTAGGATGTCAATGCTCATTTAGGGGGAGAGCTCACAGAAGTTTTTGGGTTCACCTTAGCTCAAAAAATTGTGAATTTTCTAATAGCTTGTCTCCAAAATAGCTAAGGCAATTACAGAACTGTTATATATCACATTGAATTTCTGTAAAAATCTGAATCCAATTTTTTAAAGAAAAGAGATCTTCTTACCTCTTAAAAATTAGTCTTTGCATAAGAATGAGTGTTAAAAACATTGACATCTGCCCCATGCAGCTGGGATAAGGAGAAGGTGGAAAATTACAGTACAGTAAAATAAAACCTGGCCCACTTATAACCTATTTTATTTGGCATTGTTGAACTAGTTGTAACATGGATTTTCTTAGTGTGTATGCTCAACAAACTGCAGTTAGAACAATTGTTCAGTTGAACTCCTGGAAGAGGATGATACTTTAGTTTTCCTATTCTGTTGTTCTTTCTTGCTGTAATATGTCAGTGCTTTAAGAGAAGTTTCTTATTTTTTCAGACACTTGAAATGTGTTTCCTCTACTTCCCATGTGCTAATTCTTAAGATATTTAATTTATTGTCTGGGTTTTCTGTACCCATTTCTTCTTGCCACATGGTCATTACCATTTTTATTTTTGTTGCTTGTTTCCCTGATATAGTCTGTTATTTTTCCTATATTTTCTTTTTTGTGAAGATTTTCCTTCTGAGTTTGGAAAAATGACTGCTTGACCACGGAGTTATTCCTGCATGATTAAATTGCATCATATCTTTTTCCTTGTCCATGGAGGATCCTGTATGTAACCTGGCTTTTCCTCACCTCAGTCAAAACCTGCATGATTTCATAGTGAGAAGAGAACATTAAAACACACAATAATAATAATAATAATAAATGTTAATCAAAAAACTGCATGTGTCTTTCTGATTGTGCCAGTGTTGTGGTATTCAATTATGCAATTTTCATTGGCATATTAATCATCTCTTCAACAAACAAGCCGGCGTTAATTAAAGCAAACCATGGATAAAGACATGTTGCCGGATCATCATTCCGTTTATCACAGCACACAGGCTGGCCGTTAAGTAAATTCTGGACTGTGAGATGAATTTCAATGTTGGCTTCATCTTTTTTTGTTGGAGTTTGAATGCAACTCATCTAACAACAACAACAAACTTCAGGCTTCACAAGAGAAAGATGAATTTATTTGTAATTAATGGCAAAAGAAGAAAGATAAAGTAGTTGTATGCTTCTAATGGGAATTAGGGTATTTGGAAACAAACCATTTTTGAAGATTTCTTGCTCATTCTACTGCTCTCCCTCTTACCCTTCTTCAAGTGTCAAAGCCCTGAGAACAAGGAATAAATGAACCCTCATCTACCTGTATAAATTTAGGTTTCATTTTAGCTTTGGAGTAATTAGTAAACTGATTGGCATCATATATGTAATTTGTGCAAAGAGAGAAAATGAGACAATCTGTTTTAGTGCTGCATTCAAGAATCAGGTGGGAGAGAAGTGCACTTCTATCTTTAAAGTGAAAATAGCCAACAGTTTTTTTAACAAACAACAGTTGCATGGTAAAATTTAGAGCCCCTCTCACACTCCCCATCCTCACCGCCCCTTGGAAGGTGCCTTCAGTGTTCCAAAAATATATGTGATTAGGAACACTATTTAAAATACGTTTTGGTTTGTTGAACAAGTATTTGTACAATGTTCAGATGTTTATAAGACCCTGAGCTTATGGAGGCAAGGATGTATGAATTGTTATTGCATAGCGTAGTAATTCCTATTATATTTCTAAAGCTTAAAAACTTTATTTTTAAAGTGACTGTTGAGAGAGCAGCAGCAGATGGGGTTTTTTTTATTTTTTTTATTTTCTATATTGTTTTATTTAAACAGATAAGCATTTTATTGCTTCAACTATGCAAAGTACATGCTTCATCCAGCAGAGGCAGCTAACAGTGTCGTGGAGTGGCTTGTTGATTATTTGTTTTACCTGTTTCTATTCCAAACACTAAACTGTCTTAAGAATTATTCATTAAAAAAATGTACATCGGTGTAGATTTTTTCAAAAACATCTTTACAGAGATGCTGAATGAGTTCTGTTCTCACAGAATAGTTTATTTAGTATGTCTGCTATGAAGGTGTAGTGGGGCATATGGTCATGTCTACCAGTTAAGATGGCCTTGGGCAGTAGCAGTAAAGCACATTCCTTCCTGGATACTCACAACAGTCCGGCACTTCACGTACCTGGACCTTCCTATGTGTTTCTGATAATCAGATCTCTAAGCTGCTTTACATTAGATGGTCTATGCTTGAAACTTAATCAGAATATACATACTGAGAAATGCAGATATTTATTTTGGGAAGAAAGATTGTTATTTAGCTAAATAAGAATGAAGTTATGTAATTAAGAGTGTCTGCGCATTTTTGTTGTTGCTGCAGTTTGATGTTTGTTTGTTTGTTTGTTTCTTAAAGCAGCTTGCAACTTGCTGGGAAAGTTATGAGATTAATTTCAGTGGGGGCTTGTGTTGCAGACAGCAATGGTTGCTTTCCTCTGGTAGATTACTCACTTGTTGTGTTCCTGAGCAGCATATACTTTTAACTCAATGCTATCTTCAGAGTGGATGAAATGTCCTCTGTGAATATAGTCACAGTTCAACAAAGTAAACCAGCTCCTGAGGAAATAATGTTATATACATTTTTTTCTTTTCAAATTGGATTTTATGTTTGATATATTGTTGGTATGTACTACAAGGGAGAGGGAGCAGACCTAGATTTTACTGAGCCACATTTTTCTATGCAACATTATTTAGATCTGCAGAGCTAGTTTGGTCTATGGAATTGTTTGATACCTCAGTCTGTTTCTGCAAAATAGAAGACTTTGCATTCATGCTACCTTGTTAAATACAAAGAATAGGCAAAGTAGACAGACATGTTCAGAACAGTAAAACCCAGATGATGCTTTGGCATGAGAGTTTAAGAATGATGATCTTATGTAAAGATTCTGCTTTCTCTTCTGTTGCTGTGTGTGTTGCCCATGTAAGCTTACATAGTCTATCAAACATGGCAATTCTGCATACACTTAAACTCTATTAGAGCTGCTGATAACAGTCTGAGATTTTCAGATGACTTGTTTGGACCAGAGTATTAAGATCTGCAGTAAAGGAAGAATGTTAAAAACATTGTGATTTTAAATATAGCAAATCATTTTTAACATCATAAATTAAACCTGTTAGAAAAATAACACCATATTTCAGAAGAGAAGAGTATGTTGTAAGGTATTGTAAAGATACTCAGTATATAATGCATTTGATTTTATTCCTCCATGGTTTTGTTTTGTTTTGTTTGTTTGGTTGGTTGGTTGGTTGATTGGTTGGTTTTTGGTGTTTGTAAACATGTTTGGGATATATTTTAAGTCTGTTTTACAGTATAAATCAGTGAAATTAGGTTAACGATTTTTAATAGCTTCATTTTTACTTTAAGATGGACTGTAATTCCCATAGGATACTGTTGAACAATGGAAAAGTTTAGTAGGGTTAAAATGGATTCTGGTTGAACTAGCTAAATCATTAAATTGTTCAACAGAAAGCAAGAGGTACATAATTCAAAATAAAGTCTTCTTGCATGATAGTGTAGATAAAGTGTATAATGGCATCTAATGGACCCTGAAATGTGAACTCAAGTCTTGTTCTTCACTCCTCTTGATAATGACCCAACTCTAAAAGCATGCCTGCCTATTGAAACTAGAAGTGAGTATGGTTGAATACGATACTGCCTGCATCGTATCTGTCACTTACACAGATCTGGCTACAGAAAATTCCATGTCAGAGACCTCCTGATGGCTGACGTAACTCGTATAGATCTTTGCCTTTTGTTGGTGTACTAGATAATAAGGGCAAATTTATGTTTGCGTTGCAGATCCCCATGGCTCTGAGGATCTTTCATCAGACTTTTTGTGCTAGGTAATACGCTTATAAAATGAGAAGTACAGAAGCATTTTGTATTTTCAGAAGCCGTTAATCTGTGAAGTTCATTTTAGCACATGAGATACGTAAGCATTCTGAACCCTTCCTCATTCCTTTTGAAGAAATGAAGTACATTATGAGAATGGAATAGGCAAATAATTTAAAGTGATGGTAGTGGCCAATGTATTTTTTCATGGTAAAAGTTGCAAGAAATTATATGCTTATATGTATATGTGTTGTTGGTTTGTATATAGAGGCCACTAGGCTAAAATGCTGTGAATTATCTTGCATTTATACCTAAACACGTGCCATATTATGTTTAATTATTTACCACACTGCTAATACTGCAGTGAATACTTCCCTATTTTTTTTAAAGCATCTGAATATCAGTTAATCAGCAGTAGCTAATAATAAATGACTTCATACAGTTGTCAGTTATTATCATTTAATGTCATTAATTTCCATATCATATATTATAACAGTATCCCATAGTAGGTGGTACACAGCTTGGAGAATCTGGTTTGCATGTATAATGCAGAACTCCTGTCAGTTTTGAAAATGTTTTTGGAAATGCCAGCAGTTACAGACTACAAAAAATAATGTTGCATAATGCAGTGCATTATTGATCAAAAAAGTAAGTTTTTACACGGCAAGTATTTGTACTTTTAGTGTAGTATGGAAGTTCTGAATCTTCCTGATACACTGAGGTAAGAAGTTTGTCCTCAAAGTTTTGTGCATTGACTACAGAAACTGGAACACATTTTATTTATTATATAAACATGTCACCTTCTCTAGTATTAACAAGTAGGAAAATAAAGCATACACTTTTTTCCTTTTTGGCATAATTAAGTTAATTTGTTATTTGAAAGCAACAAACAGAGAGCAATTATTAGAATCCATCGATTGGCCATAGATGTGTACATATATCAGTTATCTGAAGAGAATTATATTATAGTCTCAGTTCATTGAAAACAATGTTGGGGTGAAAAATATACTTTGTTATTTCTTCACTCAAACCTTTTATAGATGTGTGCAAATAATGAAATTAATATAAGAAAAATAGAGCAAAATTTCACTAGAACACATCAAGTTTTACAGTTCCTTCACATTTCATAGCTGTGTCTCTGAGAAGAGCAACAGTTTCATATTGGGTGTTTTAATCTCACTTGGCTTGACTATTTTTATATTTTAGATCATTTGTTCATCCATACTGAGGGCAGAATTATACAGTCATTTAAAATTTTTCATCTTTGTTTTATCATATGTGACAACATAAGATATCATTCTGATGTGGTTTTGCCTTGTATATTTTAAAATTTAAGACCAAGATAAAATTAGAACAGGCATTGTTTTAAACATACAAACAGAAGTTCATTTATCTCATTAGGAAAGACGGGTTTTAACACGCTGAGACCAATGAAGAGATCCTGACAGTTTGTGAGGAAAAAAATTTAATTTGCCTTTTCCTTGCTCAGACAGTATCCTCGTAGTTTAAAAGGTGCCTCCCATGGGAGTGTTTTCATGCATAAGTCTACTTATGTGTCCTGTTTGTAATTCTTACATTTCATTTTCATAGCAGTGAACAGTGCTTGGCTAATTAAACTCTGAGAAATAGCCTTAAAAAAGAAAAAATAATACTCCAAAAAAAATCTCCTGTGGTGTCTGAGTGTTGGACTAGGAGGGCCAGTCCCATTTGGCTTGTGTTGAATGTTACATGGATTTGGACGTATTCTTAAAAATCCCTCAGAAATGCCACAAGAGTATAAAGGATTCAATGTGAGGTAAAATGCTGGTTGAGAAAGTGTTTTGAGTGAGGCTCAGTGTGTCCTCCCTTCCCTTTTTTCATACATTTGGAGAGATCTCCTGAAGTGCCATCAGTTTAGAGTCTGGCAGTTAAAGCCTGAAGGACAATTTCATACTTCCTACAATCCTGCCCTACATTCTTTTTGGATTAGTTTGTTAAAATTACACTCTGCTTTTTGGATTGGTTGTGTCTTATTCTTTCCGTATCAGTATCAAATAGTCAAGTCTGTTTAACAATAGTCTCATTTGGCAAATAGGAGCTGAATGGGTACCCTTTCTTTAGAGCTTTGAGGGGAAATTAGTGCAATCTTGATCTGCTACTAGTCTATGCTACCGTAATGATGGGAAGTTTTTCTTCATTCTAAAGTTTGAATAAATTAAAAAGCATTATCCTATGTGTTTTCACCATGGGAACGCTGTTCATACACAGTGAATATTGACGGAACACATACATTGTCACTGGAATTAAGAGAGCATATACATCTTAATGTAAGAGTACGTGAGCTAAGATGTCTAACAAGTGGAGTGTTATGTGTTGGGCTTTTTTGTAGCACTGTTTTGGCATCTACAGACTGAAGATTTTTACCGCAAAGAAACACATTTTTCCTCTATTCACAAAGAGAATTAAAAGCTGGATTTTATAAAGCACACAGTAATTATGAGTTGATTTGCTACTTCACCTCTTTTGAAGAAGAATTTGTACACATCCAGAGATGAACATGTGATATTTTGTGTCTGCCTGCTTTCTTCTTGTTAAGTAAACATGTTTGATTACTGCTGGGGTACCCAGAGAACCCTTACTTGGGCTTGTTTTAGGTCTAGTGTTTATCTTTGTACCCAGAAGAATTACTGCACTTGTAGGCTAGCACACCACAGAAGAGTTACACGGGGCACACTGTGAGCAGTTCCTCTAAGCATAATATACATGCATGAATCACAATTGGTTGAGTGCAGTGGAGTTTAATCATTTAGAAAATGAGACCGCAGTGGCCAGGAAAGCCAGGAGAGCACCCTAACCACACTACTGAAACATGCCTGCTTGGTCTCCATGCCACCTCCTGAACCTCCTCCTCCAGCAGCCTGCTGGGTCTTCCTGTGGGCCCGTGAGCACAAGCACAAGGGGCCCATTCCTGGCAGGAGCAGGGCAGTGTGGCTGCAGGCTGAGGCCTTCCCACAGCTCCATGTGCTGCAGCAGCATGGCACAGTCATCAGGTTACCCTCTGGTGCTGCCTGGTTCTGGCCTCGGTGGGGAGAAGCACAAGCTGGGGCTCTGGGAGAGGCAGGCTTCCTGAGGAAGGAAGGCCTCCAATTTGTAGAGCATGAATCCCAGCTGATAAGAGGAGGGCAGCGTGTTTGCTGCTGGAGAACCACTTTAACCATTCGGGGTGCCGACCTCTGAGCTGGGTAGTCACATCCAGCAGGGATGTGTCTCCCTGCATGTAACAGCAAAATCCCATCTGATAGCACAAGAGGCCCTTTTAGGTGCTGCTAGAGCACCAGTCCAACCAGTAACAGACAGTTCACTGAATCCGTAATTCCAGTTGGAAAGTTATCTGCTGTCTCTAGCAGTGAAATCCTGACTGATAAGCGAAGAGGCTCATCGGCTGGTAGCAGAGCCTCCAGTTTATCAGTGTCCAACCAGCTCATAAATCAGACTAGTGTCTGTTTTTATTTTGTTTTATCAAAATTTATTTCTATCATTGTAACAGTTAATACTTTAATAAGAGAACTTAGCTGGGAACATTAGGAAGTTAGTTAGAGACATTTTGCAGGCGCTTTTTCCCTTGTCAGTGACAAGGTAAGGTAATCCTATACACAGGCTGCTATTGTGAGATGAGAAACTGGCCTCCTTCACTGCCAGAGACCAGATGCACCTCTCTCTATCCTAATCTGTAAACGACTTAAAGGAGCCTTATCTCGGGGCTCTTCTGCTTCATTTCATGCTTGATTTACTTTAATTTGTCTGATAGGGCACAAGGATTTGGAGACGGCCCATCTTTCTGCAGAAAATGTTCAGATTTTTTTTTTCCTTGGCATTGTTGTGTTGGGGGTTTTGACTTTTTTTTTATGTGGAAGAAATCTTGCTCCAGTGCAGCAAGCTGCTTGAGTGTGTTTAGATTTAAGCTACCCCAGCAGAAAAGAGTTTGTGAAGTGGTATGATTGTGTGATGGGCCACATTTACATTGAAATCACATTATGCGATATATCTGGACTCCTGAAGGGAGCAGTGCAGTGGAGCGCTTGTGCCCACAAGATACTTTGAAAGGGCTATATATAGTGGCAACAATTGATACGAGATTTTACAGGAGACTTTATAAATATGTAAATGGATGTTATCTGATTGGGTTCTTTGGCTACACATCTGTACCTCAAAGGAAGTGGAGCTGTGAGAACTACCAGGAAAACAGTAGTTTGCATTCAAAGTGAGTCTGAGAAATAGAAATGTCTCACAGGTTGACAGCAGGTCAGGGTGGAGGTGCTTTGCATACTTTGGAGGTAAGCCTCTTTGATGTGAAAGCGATCTCTTACTTCCACCAGAAAGGTAGAATTACCGCTAACAATTTTCATTTGTTTTATAACATGGCTTAGATCGGGAGCCATTGACCTTTAGCATTCCTTGTTATTCCTTTAAATTGCTTATGTGATATGGCACTGGGGGGAAT
Organism: Cyrtonyx montezumae; assembly: GCF_038088225.1. Lineage (NCBI taxonomy): Eukaryota > Metazoa > Chordata > Aves > Galliformes > Odontophoridae > Cyrtonyx > Cyrtonyx montezumae. Next base: position 17,571,627 of record NW_027072089.1, on the reverse strand, counting down.
TGCCTTTACGTTTTTTGCATTTTAAAAAATGTACTTTCGGTGACCCATGGGAGGGAAAATAAAGTCTTTGGTACATTGATCCCTTGATTAGTTATTTCCTAAATGAAAATGGAAATACTATTAAAGCAGTAATAATGCTATGTCTTAATAGTTGAGGAGTCAATAAATGGCTCCCATGTGCTTCATTAAAGTTCTTAATGAAGCCATTTTTGATAGCCGAACTTTACATTATCTCTGCCTTAGTCAGATACTTTTTAGGGGAAGGAGGATATAATTTGATATAAAATGGTTTTCTTGTTCACTATAGTGACTATATTACTAAAGTCCTGTGCATCATAATATCTGTTTTATAGGGTTATGCAAAAGCCATCAATCCTAAGTATTATTATTTATGGCTGTATATGGAAATTATACTTTTGCTTGGCAACTCGTATTATTTCACATTATGGCATTTATAAAACGTAGCATTTTTTCATCAGTGCATTTCTGTATTGCTGCTTGCAGAATGTTATAAGGATTTCTGTGAAGCTCCATAGCTGTGTCTTTTTTTGGGCAGCCTCCTCTTTCTTTGACACCATTATAGCAGCAGTTTTTAGTCATTTAATTTCTCCTTACTCCTTCTCATGCTGGATTGCCAGCCCTGACTGAACAATTTATATTTTGACAGGAAGTATTTAGAGTCTCTGAGATGAACACACCATTCATTGATGAGCTAAAAATGGGGTGTGAAAGGCTTGTGGGCTCTTCTTTTGCCTTTCACAAACACTTCCACTAACAGAAGAGTGTATGCTGTCTGTGTTCCCTTATACAATAAAAATGAATAAGAAAATTCAGATCTTGTACTTCTTCCTAACTGGGTCTTCACCATGGTGAAAGTTGTTTTCCTGAATTGCTAGTGCAATATTTGATTTATATACTTATGAAGTCAGCCTACTTAACTGTTGATATCGCTAACTTATTATACAAGGAAATTCATCATAAATGCATTACACACATTATAGAAAGCTAATAAGAACATTATCTTCATTTTTTGTAAGATGTATAAAAACAGATGGTATGGGAGTAGTAAAACCATAGTTACTTCCATTGTGATACTTGCCAATTACCCAATGTCTGAAATTTGCCCTTGATTTTCAGATTCTCTACTCTAGGTGTCTAGAATCTGTTTTTTCCTTCAGTGCTGAGTTAGAACACGCCAGAAATCCAATTCTGAAGTCAAGCCTGGCCCCAGCTGCCCAAATCTTAGAGACAGTCCATGAGGTTTTGTATGTGTATTTTATTGCTTGTAAGAGAGGGATATTATTACCATGATATCTTAAATAGGAAGACATGATACTTTATTCAGTTTTATGTTGTAATCTTCTGGTAAAAAAACCATAATTAATATATACATTATTATAACTGTAAATACAGAATATAATCTAGCATATATACTTCACAGTTTACTGTTAGATCAGTATCTAAATGTACAAATGAAAGTAGAGATTGATATGTGTATGTGTGCATTTCTATGTAAACAATGGAATTTTAGTAGGTACATACTCTTCTATATCACTTCATTTGGCTGAACATATTTGCAGTACTATTCCATATTAATTTATAGAAACATATTTCTATCCACTTAATAATAACTGAAGAATAATTGAATAGAAATAATAAACAGAAATAAGTAAATGTTAAAGAAGCAGCTCAGAAAATCTTGAATATCTAGAAGATGAAATTAACTATTAAAATAATCATTTCCACAGACAACTGTGGTGTTTTCTCTTTTTCATAAAATAGACCGTGTTGGAAATTCATAATAACCTAATATATATCAAAATGGTCATTAAAATGGTTTTGGATTTTTTGTATTAGTGATGCTGTATAGTGCTTCCAGTGTAATCTCAAGCTCTGAACAAACTGAGTCTGGAAGAAAAGGGCAAAGCAAGTGGATATGCCTAGTTCTCCATAAAGTAGGTACTCCACACAGTGCTGTTACATAAAGCCATTCTTCTCCAGACATGAGAAAGAATTACCGACACCATTTTAGAGGTGGGGAGATGGATGACTCCTAAAGTTAAATGTCTTTCTGAAGCTCAAGATCTTGTAGGTTATATAAAAGAAAAGGAAATACTGCTTCTACCAGGATTTTTGAGGATATTCTTCATAAACAATTTTAAATATTGGTTTTATGATGTTGGTATTGAATGTAATTTTTCTTCTGAGCAACATTCCAGGTTCTGATACATTCTTATTTAAGATCAACTGATCAGTTGGCTTAGTTCAGTAGGTTTTATTAATAGGGAAGTATAATAGTAGTTTAAAATACATGTAAGAAAGGAGATCTGGCCAACATAAAAAATCTTTAAAATATATAAAAGATGAATTAAAATTTTCATCAGATGAGAGTAGCTTCCCATATAAAATATTTTTCAGAGCTTTTTCGTTGAATCCCAGCTTCTGTCTTTACTGATATTTATGGTTTCACTAAAACGTTCAGGTAGAGAAATACCTGCCCTCATAAATCATTTGCAGATAATACTGGTTCAGACGCTCTCTGTCCAAATTGATAATGGATATCTGATTCAGAAGAAATGTCTTGTTTCTCAAAGTTCTATGGAGGATGCTGGAAGACGGGAAAGCCAAAAAAAAACCAAAACCAACCAACAAAAAAACACCACACTAACCAAACAGTGAAAGCGTGTTTTTTTTTATTTCAGCAGTTTTTTTAATCTGTTTTGCAAGTTGCAGAGCTTGGCAAGGGAAGGAACCACATCACATCATGATTCTCTGATTTGTGGGGTTTTTTTCAATTCAATCTGCTTTCAGAAAGTTTAACTGTCTGTTCATATGCAGAGATTCACCAACCTGAGAAATATAAATACATTATAAACATTTAAAAACAAAGAAGATGTGATTTGCAGCAGCATGCAGTTCATCTGCTTCATTGTTCTGTTCTTACAGCTGGAAAAGGCGCCTAGTTTCTCTTTTCCCAGTTCTTTTATGTTTGTGTGAGTGCTGGGTTTTTTAGGGTAACATTAAATTACTTACGAGTTATTTATTTGTTGATTTTTGTTTGATGTATTTACTCTAGTTGGCATCTCTTCCTTTTATATTTGTGCTCATATCCCATGACTTAATGGATGTAAGACCAGGAATGGTATAAATTCAGTTGCTTAATTATCATGGAAGAGGTTTAATGTTGGGCAGTTTTTACCATACCTTTTTGACTTCCCTGTTCTGGAAGAGATTTTGGCTTAGTTAGAACACTGTACATTTTGTTTAATTTCCTTATCTGCCAACAATTTAGTTTCCAGTGTGTCATTCACCATATCAAGAGAAGCAACAGGGAAGGCCCACACACTAGAGATGAGAGACGTCTTTTGGGAGAAGGAAGGCTACTGGGAATGGGGAGAGGAAGCATTGCTTCCACTGTGTGGAGTATAGGCCGGTCCATTTAGACATCTACGTAGTATGCAGTGTGACAGCAATGTTACTTGAACTGCATCACAGAAGGTAACTGGAAATAGAATTTCTCAAGCACTGACAAACTCTAAAATCAGTGAATGCTGTTGGGACCTCTGTCATCTTTTTCAAAAAGATAATCACCTTTTTTTCTGCCATTTCTGGCTGTACCTATTCAATACCATGTGGCTGGACATTTAATAGAATGAAATCTTTACCAGGCTGCACAGGATTTTTAGGACAGCTGGGGACAGGACTCGGATCCTGTCTGATGTTTTTAAAATCCTTCCTGGCATTTGTGAATTCACTGTACAGCCTGTGTGTTAAAATAGGTGTTTAACTTCAGTTATGATTTAGATACAATGCTTGCATGTTTTGCTTATTTTGTCCTCCAGAGACCCAAACCTCTATAGTTTTACACATCTCTCATGCATAACAAATTGAAAGTACGTGTGTTGATTTGCTGGAAATGAGTCATGCGCTAAACTCATGCAGATTCCTTTGTATTCTTATAACCACAAAACTAGTATGAGCAGAGATGAAAAAGTAGGTGGAGTTGGCCTTGAAAGAGATGTTCTAAATCTAAACAAGCTGTATGAAATATTATTGCCACAAAGGAAAATTGAAAAATACAACAAAAACAACTTCATGCTTCTGAAGTATTTCTGTTGCAGGTAAATGTTGCCACATAGGCTGAAGAATGCTTAATTGCCACAGACTTCTATTGAAGTTAATCTGGGATATTTTCAGAAATTCCTTTGTATCTTAAATGCCTGTAACCAAAAATGTCTCTATCACGCACAGATTTTCTAAATACCTCATGGTTATAAATTTAGGGATTCACTCGTGTACATCAGGTATTTATTTATTTATTTAGAAAGCAGTGTTCCTGAGCATGATTTTAAGATGCTGTAACTCAGCATAATACCTTTAATATGCCTTGGCTTCAAACTGTCTGTAACTCTGATTTTTACCAGCTGTTGATTTAATTCTATGCTCACAAAAAACAGCAGTTAAGAATAAACTCGAACTACAAAGCAGTATGGTATGAATGAACAAGTCAGGAAACCATTCAAAGAAAATCATATCTCCAGTCTTGATTATTGAAAGGGAATAACAATGTAAATTGTTCAAGCAGCATTTTATTCCCTTTTATGTCACCTCACTGACCTTTTGATTTGTATGGGTGAACATGAGACAGCCTGTTCTGCCAATGGTGAAGGTGCAGCATTCTGACTTGGAGAAAAGCTCAACTTGTTCCTATCTTTTTTTTTTTTTTTGCTATTTTGTAATTTAAGTGTATTCCCTTACTTTATAAAGTGATCCATAATTATCAGATTGTCTGCACAGCACAGGAAAAGTTACCATTTTCTGGGATTTAATTTATACTTGTTTTAATGATGGCTGAGAGCTTTTACCATTTGGCTATATCAATACATACCAATTGGAATTTAATTTATGAATTAATGTCTCATTTCCTGTATGAAAAAAAAAAGTAATTATTTTGATGACTGTCTTGCCAACCTGTTTCCATTTCTAGTGGTATCCGCCAGGTCTGCAGGTCTCCTTCTCCTCAAGGTTTGTTTGTTTCCCATAGTAGAAATAGTTTTAGCAAGTAATATTAGAAACTTTCTAAAATTATAGCATGCTATCTTGTTCAACTATCTTTTTGCAATTATGATACGGATATATTGCATCAGCAACTTTCTAAACATAGTATGCAATGGTGAAACAAGTTAATTGAACAGTTAGGAGATAATGCAGTATCATTGACACGATTTACTATGTAATTACCATTGTTTCCAGTGGAGTTATCATGTCGCTACCACCTAATATCATATGTTATTTTGTGATAACTGTGAAATTAACTTATCATCCTGTTTTGAGAGACCATGTTGGTCTAAGACCGATCACTCTCCACCAAAGTTAAATATAAGAGCTTGGTAATAGGCTGACCTGCCCCCTAGCTTTGGAGTGTGGCAATCAAATCAGAGGTCTTATATTAAAGCTTTGAAAGAATGTATCACTAAAATCTCATTTATTTCACAGTCCTGGGTGGCTTGAATTATAAATAAGCTCTCTTGCTGCAAACATCTATCCATCTGAATGAGTCTGACAGTGTTTCAACAACAGGAGGAGAAATATTGCATAATCCATCAAAACATTTTAAATGTCTTACAATTAAAATAAATGCTTTTTTGAGTTGTGCAATGAGGAACATGAATATTTATGTGGCAATGGCACGCATCTCCATACAGCTTCTTCCTGAATTTGGCTTATTAATATATTTCTTAATCTTCATAATTAAGTTATGATCTAAGCTTTTGCATATATTAATCAGGACATAAGTAACTGGAATTTTATCTATGAGAAAATATTCAGGAGTTTTGGAATGTTCCCATAATAATGGAAAAAACAAAAAACAAAACAAAAAAAAAACCCAGAAAGCTGGAGAACCTTGAATATCCATTTTTAACTTAAGTAGAATTGGATAAGAAATAAGAAAATAGCAGTGACTGTACTGTTCTGTGTTTTGGGGATCTTTTTTAATATACTTTGTTGTGAGTATGTCTCCCAATAATTTGGAAATTAATTTAAAATGTATAGCTTTCTGTCTCACTTTCTACTTGCAGAACTGAAACTTAAAATGACAATTAGTTCAAGTTCTGTTACCTTCTGTTGTAATTTGATAAGTATTTACATAAACATGTATCCTGTGTTCCTGCATCGAGAAATTATCTTGAAGCAGTCAGTTTTATTATAATTAGACTTGTCGCTTGGGTTTTGCTTTTTATATTTTATTAGAAGTAAATGTGGGATGCTATTAATATAAACAAATAACTTTTCATTTTATTTTCTTATTAGAGTTCTTGTTCACAGAATGTATCTTTTTCCTTTTTGATTTGGCAAATGCACTGGTGTTAACAGTCAAGATAAACCATTGTAACTCTTAAGCACATTGCACGTAGGAGTAGCAAAATAACCTGAAGGGTCTGCTAAATTCATCTGGCATTCTTGGAAGCAAGTTTTTTATTTGTTTTTATAAAGTAAGTTAATTGTTTTCTCATTACTAACTCTGACTTCCTTACCAGAATACAAATAAACAATATGAGAACTGATTAGAAGTCTCCAGAAAATTATACCCTTTTATCTTCTAATCACTTGGTCTTATGACCAGTGTAATTTTATTAGAACAGGCAATGATTGTATTAGATAGCACCAGACTTGGAGTACACCTATCTTCTGTGTTGTCCAACATAAATTTAAAAAGTATGTTTCATGATTGCTGTTTACATTGTGTGATTGGAAGTAGTGTGGGTCTATAAACGTGCTTATACTTCAAACCCCACCAGTGGGTGCTTTCTGCTACACAGCTGCTAGTACACAACTGCATGCAAGAGAATAGGTTAGCTGCATGAGCTTTGTACAGTAAAACATCCATGCTGTCGTGTCGGAAATGAATAGTAAAAAGAACAGAGTAACAGAGTGCAAGAACACCTTGCAGAAGGAGGGACTGAGGGGCTAGTCAGAGAAATCATTTTAACAGTTTTGTGCTAACTTGCTAACCTTTACTTTCTGTGTATATTAGGAAAGAGAAAGCCACAAGCAGAGTGTAGTGCCTTTCTTCCCAGGCACAGGATTTTCTCTCCACATCAGTTTTTGATGGTATCTGTGATCAAAGGGACGTGTGCTGTTCATACGCTTCCTCTGTACTTCAGAACTGGGGGTGACCTGGAGGGTGCACAAGTGCCCTTGTGTGGTTGCCTGGAAACTTTGGCCCACACAAGTGTCAACTTTCTTTCATGGCTATAAAGGAAGACGGAGCCTCACAGAGAGCTTTAGTCTTAGAGAAAAAAAGGTCCTTGTGTGTTTTAAAACAAGTGTCTCACCAGGAGATAATGGTAGAGCAGTGGGTTATAAATGATGTATTTTGTTCACTTCGCCTTGATAATGGCACAAGGGAAAAAAAGTTCATCGCTCTCTTATCAAAATACTGTGACATTTCTCCTTCAACTGTAAAATTTCCTATCACATTCCTCTGCAGCAACAGCAACTAAATTTACTCGATTGTGGAGACTACATAATCTCTCATCAAAAGGTGTCTTTTTTATTCTTTCTTTTCTTTCTACTTGCACTTCAGGAGAAGCACCAAGGTTGCTAAAATCACCGTTTTTCCAGTGAATTAATTTTTCTTCTAAGACTCTTATAAATTAACTAGTAACTACTGCACTGTTCCACACAGGCTCTTCCTCTTGGCCAAGGGCAGTATGCATTTTTCTCTCTTCATGGTAGGTTTCTGTTTTTTGTTTTGTTTTTAAACACTGACCATATTCACAGCTGATGATGGGTTTTAATTATGCAAATTATAAACGAATGTGTGTACTAACTGTTGAAGACCAAAAGCACTGAGAAACGGTTGAATTTATCCTGACTACTAACTAATTTTCAGTGAGTACAGATTTATGTTTGATACAACATGTGACATTTTTATTCCTGCAATTAAATAACTTTCTGTAACATTTCCAGCTTGTGAAATTGCAGATCTGTATGTTCTTCTTGGGGAAGCATGTTCATTTAAGTTTTAGCCTGCCATCTGTCCAAAGAATGGTTCTCAAAACGCATCTCCAGAGCACGCACAGGCAGTTCTCCACTGGGGATGTGTGTGCAAATGTGAGCATATTGTGTGGGGCTGTTTCTGGGGTGCCTTTTCTTAGCCAGCTGAAATACACGGAGAAGGTCACCACGGGGCTTGGATAAGTTTTGCCTTTTTCCATTACAGACCAGTACGCTTGCATGTAGGAGTCTATATTTCATCTGTGTAAGTTGTTGTGAAACAAATGTACAGCCACATATAAAACTAAGGGAAGCATTACCACAAGGGGCTTGTGTTTTTCTATGACTTTGATGGTGAACATCATAAAATAAAGCATCCAAAGTATATGTCAATTCACATTTTGAGAGTTATTGCTATAGAGATTATAAGAGTACTGAAAAAACTGTAAAGAAATTTGCTGCATTGTAAACAAAATTCCCCACTGAGAATGTCCAACCATGCAGAATTTTCTGGAAGTATCACTAGTTACCAGTGTTGCTTCTTCCAACACAGCAAATATTGGAGAACTCTTATAATGCTAATATAACGATTGACTTCTTACAAAGGATCCTGCTCGGAATTGTAATGTTCTCAGAATTAATCTCCAGAGACATCCAGAGGATACGTAACATTCCCTGCAGGGCTTGGAGCCTTGAACTTCAACAGTAGTAACAATAGCATTAAGAAAAAACAACAGCATACAGCATTAATTAAGTGTAACTGCCCCAATAAAATCCACATATAGGTATATATGTGTGAATGTGTTCTGTGCCTGGCCTGTAAATGCTCTGTTTCAACCAACTGTGACTTTTTATATTTTAGAGAATAGTTTTCTGCTGACTGGATCATCCTTTGGGAGAAATTGGGAGTAATATAAGGATACCAGTGTTTTGTGATATATATGACAGCTGGGGTTGAAGCTGGGGATAAGTGAAGTTCATTTGAGGTTACATACTTCTCCTTCAATAGTTACATGTCTTTTGGAAGATCCATTGTCTTTAATGATAATCTTCTGAAACGAAAGCTTATGTATGGACTGTTTGTGAAGTATATAACATTGTTTTCATGTTTTTCAAGAGAGCGCACAGCCATCTGTAGCATTTGGAAAACTGTTAAGGATATTTTTATGCAAAACAGTTATTTTATTAACAGTGCAACTCAAGAAAAGCTCTTCATTTCAAATTACTTTTATGTTTTTATTAGTTGAATTTATAAAATTACTTTGTAATTGAATTTTTATTTGAGTTTGAATGGTCATTGGAAATGATTGGCATACCCAAGAAACCTTTCGTTGCTATGCAAAAATAGTTTTTGTTTCTCTGGAATACAGGCAATGATGTAGTGCATTTGAATATTAGTCAATAAATATATGCCTTAAATATTAATATATATTGAGATCAACTAAAATTTTTGTACTCCTAGAACCATGCCAAGCTGAACTAGAATTAACAATGAGGAAAAGATACCCATTTGCTGAGCAGTGTGAGCTATAGGAAGCACACTGTGATAATCCTTTGAAGGCTACAAAATGTCTTCATTTGTTTGGGGGTTCAACATAAAAGTGGTTGCTTAATGGTAGAATCTGCTTTACTATTTGAATCTGTGCGCCTAACTATTTTTGTTTGTCATTGCAGTGGTTTGCTAATGGTTGTGAGTGTGTGAAATATATGAGACATTAGAAATCCATTGACACTACATCTCTTTGCTTCTGGAACATAAACTGTTGATAAAACGTGTTGATTTTCATGGCAAGGTGCTAAATAGCATCTTTTCTATCTTCTACAGAACATGATTTGATTTTGAGACATGTTATTTTTCAATAGTTTGAAAAAGTTGAAAAAGTGCACAACAGTTACAGAGTGCGGCGAGGACATGTCTGTGATAAAGAGGTGAAGGAAGGTGACAAATCTTGCTAAGCAATACTACTTTTTTTCTTTTTTCATTTTTCTTTTTTTTTTCCTGACAGAACTGTAAAATGAATGACTGATTACTAAGAAGTAAAGATTAATTAGATTTGGATCTAGAATCTTCACATTTTAGTAAAAATTGTCAATTTTTATGCTTTGAGTCATATTTTGAAAATGATGTTAAAAAGAAGATGTATACTTGTTAATGATTTTGAATTGAGTAAGGCCAAGTCAAGATACTTGTTCCTACTTTAGCTGCTTACAGATAGAGTTTTTTTAGTATTTTTACATCTTTTTGTTGTCAAGTTGCCACAATTGTTGAATTGCATTTACTTGCATACTTCAATATGAAATGTTAATACAAAAGAGGAAACTTTAAAAAAAGAATACAGTTAAAAAATACAGAAGCTTAAAAAAAATAATTTTCAATAGGTATGCAATATGGTCAACATGCAGTATATTAATGAAGTAGTGAGTGTATTAAAATTAATCACTGCTTACTTAATTTTTAGATATTCTCAAGAGTAGATCTCTACAGTTCAGTTGTCCTCTGACAAAAAAAAGCTCGTGGCCAACTAGAAACGTGTACCAGAATTATCTTTGACTTAGAAGAAGTTCACATTAAAAAGTAATTATAATAAATAAAACTTGCATTAAGTCCCATACACCGGATCAATTGTTTTCTCTGTGGGGTAATGCTGTATGTAGTGGAGGTCTCTTATATAGTATAAAATAGTTGTAGGTAGAGGGGATGGAAGTGATTAAACTAGAATCAGTGCAGGAAGCCCAGACATAGGATGCAAAGGAAGTTATAAAGAGGAGTCAGTCTACCTGGATTTGGAGCTGGGTGATGGGCCCCTGTGAGGCTGGAAGACCAGCAGGGAGGTGTGCTTGAACGATGCAGAGGAATTACTAGGGGAGTATGTAAAGTTGGTTCAGTTGCAACATCTGTGGCACTGTTAGAGTGATCGCAGTAATGCTGAATGTTATGATTCTCTGATACTGTCTTGAGGAAACCAAAGGAAAGATCTAAGAGGAAAACCAAAAGGCCCATATAAGAAAAGGGCGCTGTGTATAGTTGTCATGGAATTATGAACTTCTGTTGTATTGCGTAAATTAGTTTTGTGCTTCAGCAATAAGGTGGTTTGATAAAAAGGATATGTTTGCTTGAAAGATCACACATTATCAAATAAGGTAAAAAGAGAAGGGTTCATTAAAGGAAATGGAGGCACAAGCAGCTTTTACTCCTACATTACCTATCTCTGTATCCTTGAGCACGTGAACACACTCCCAATGAAGAGAAAAGTTGCCGGGACACCAAAGAAGACTTTATTTTTTCTCCTGCGCTTCCTTTCATTTATATGTAATACACGGGTACATAAATTGCCCATATAACCCTTCTCTTCACCCCCCTTCTGGCCCACCTTCTCTCAATTATTTTTTCCAACAGATAATCTGATTTACAACATAATTATGTTCACTAATTAATAATGTGCAGCTCAGGAGAAGGAAAATCATTTAGTATGGAAAAATTATGATGTAGAATTAAGGGTTCAGATATGTGAACATGCTTTGGTGGAATAGCAAGTTCCCTACATTGTTTAACTGTTGGTAACTGTCCATTAGTGCACTTCAGATCATGAATTTAGAGTGGTTTCATTCAGTCCTTTGTCCAACATTCATTTACCCAGATTCTATTTTCCTTTTTTCAAGCTACGAGTCTAAAACAAAGCATACATCTACATTTATTGACTTCAGCAGTAGGACTTGATGCCTAGGAAGTGTCATTATACACAAGAGGTCTACAGGGTGAGGGTAGTAAAATAATTGGTAGCAACTCTCTTCCAGTAGAAAGTGAAGTCCAGTGCAACAGTATAACGCCTAAAGCCCTCGGGCAGATCACTAGAAAATATTCTGCTATCAGCAATGGGTCATGGTGGGTGAGTTTTGTAAATGAGCTTCTGAATGGTCTTGTCTTGGTTGTGACTGTAAACATATGTGAAAGAAGAGAAGGTGGTAGCCATAATCATTGGAATTTCTTCTTTTAAAATATTCCCACATGTTGAAAGCTACTTTCTTGCACCGTAAATTGGATCACAGCAAATACATTATTGATTATGTTATTGTAAATCGTTTGCAGGTGAGAGATATTTTATATTATTACTTGTTCAGAGTCCAACACTCATGAGATAAAAAGGACAAATTGGAATTTCACTTGATGGAGTCCTGCACATCAGATACTCTTCTATCTGGGGCTGCCAGTAGTGCAGCAGAAATGCCTAAGTGGTATTAGGTAGAAAACTGACAGCAGCCTGCATTTCTGGAACTGGACAACAGAAATCAGGTAATCATTTGCATATATGTATATGTACAGTGTCACATTGTGGTGTTGAATACAGGTGACACAGCTTTTGTATTTATGGGAATTGAATTTTTTTCCCTTGTTGTGTTTCACAGGCCTAGTGCAAGAGAGCAGTCAAGCCTGCATCAACAGATGCTGAAATTCTCAGGTATGCAATGTCAAATGCCTGAATCGTGAGAGTGTAACTGCAACAGGGGTGCTTCAGATGTTTTTGCTGTCTCTAGAACACTTACTACCTTTAACATTGATCTCCATTATAGATATTTTAAATATATATTTATTTAAAATTATTCTCTCTTCACTTTCTGCAAAAGTTTTAAGATTCTCTCCCATAAAAAGAAAAACAAAAGAAAAAAAATGGAACAAGGAAACAAGGACAACTGTGAAGAGTTATCCTCAACTCATTCAAAGTATATGCTTTTGTATCATTAAAATGACTATGATACAGCAACTGGCAGATTATGACTTCTCAGCTTCAAGCAGATAGTGCCAGGAAAGTGAACAGAGACATGCTATACTGAGTCTAATTTATCATACTGGTTTTCTGCTTATGAAGCCTGAAACAGTGAAGTGTTCAGGTTGAAATACTGATCAAATTCACTCTTACTAGAGGGTAGCTTTCTGGTTTAGTGGAAAAGAGTGAGAATGAAAGAAATTGTTAAAAGCTGTCGGTAGCTGTTAAGCTACTGACATTCCAAGCTACTGGAGAAAAACACGAAAACTCCACTTTTTTTTTCTATCCATAAAAAGTAAACTTTCTTCCAGACAATTTTGGCAAAATATTTACACTGGAATCCCCATTATGAAGTCCAAAAATCAAAGAAGCCCCAAAATTGGTTATCTGAAAATCAAAACATAGTCTTGAAATTTTTTTTATCATCTATATGCCCTCACTTCCAAAACAAATATTTCAGCTGGAATTGAACGTTAAATAAGCACACTGATGTTCTCTATTCCACCAGCATTCTATGTGAGTGTTTCTCATTGTAAGGGTTGAAATGTTCTGATGTAATAAATGATATGTGTGTATTGGAAATGACCACTGATGTCGTTTTTAACTTCTGTTTTCCAGAGACCACGGTTTGTCATCCTAAAATATTCCAGAGAAAATCACTGCAGAATTTCACCTTCATCATGGCTGCATTTTTTTAATTAAAAAACAGTAATTGTTAAAATATGCTTTTGCATATTCAGAAACGCCTTTTACAGTACATTTGTGCAAAGAAGGAAGCAACTGCAGAGATTAATTCCCGACACCTCAGTTTTAGATGAAAATCGAAAAACGACTGAGAAGGTTAAGCAGTAATGGGGTGAACATTCTTGAGAAACACTGCAAAATTACACTGAGCCATCACGTTGAACACGCAGGGCCTAATCTGAAACCTGCTGAGGTCAATTAAAATCTTGATATTAATTTTCTCAGGTTTCAGATTAACCTCATCTTTATTTTGTAGAATTATATTATGATGGATTTTTTTCTATCCTCAGGCTTACATGCTTTTGTCTTCGTACTTCTTGTAAGATTCCCAGTAATGCTATTTTTAATTTGATGTTCAAGTTCTATTCCTTCCTGTGAGAAATACATTTATAATACAAATAGAAGCTGGAAAATGGTTGTCTGAAGGTGGTGTTCTTACACCCACTATGTTCTTTCTAAAATGCCAAGTATTGTCTGCTGGAAATATTTAATAGTTTGATACTAAATTATTTAAATAAACATCCTTTATTAAATGAAATTGCTGAAGTGGTTGGTGTGACAGTCTGTAATTGTTTACTCAAATTACCCATCATTTTGTAGATTTTTTCCATTGTTTCAACCTCTATTTTCACTTAATATTTAAGAACTCTAGATCTATACTTCAGAACACCAGATTATTTTTTTATACTGTATGTCCAACAAAATACTAATTAGTCTTCCTTGTGGTAAATCATTATGATGAGTTATCTGTGCTGTGCCTAGGTACTGGTTTAGTAGCGATTGACTGTTATTAGGCTGGCTCTGGCTACATTCCAGCTGTGGTGCAGCTGTTTCTGTACAACTGTGTGTCACACAAAAAACTGGGATACTGCTATGGTTTCCCACAAATCCAAAATGTAATGAAACATAGCAGTCTGACTTATGGGTATTGTTTTTTTTTGTTTGTTTGTTTGTTTGTTTTTGTGTGTGTGTGTATGTTTTTGGTAATATATCTAGCAAGGTTGCTGTAAAGCAAATGAATAAATTAAAACTGCTTTTAGCCCTTAAATTTCATGTAATTAGGTATCTATAGCTGATGGGCTAGGAGGTGGGGTTCTCACTATGCTGTCTCCCAGTTGATGCTGTCCCTATTCTTTGATCACTAAAAGAAAAATCACAACAAAGCAATTACAGTTTTTCAAGCTCAGTCTATACAGGTTGGTATTAATGCTGCAGGTAAATGTTTGCGAAGAGCAGACTTGTAGTATATTGTTGCTAAAATCAAAAGGGAAAACCTTATCTTAGTCTCTCTCCAGCTAGTAGTCATAGCTTAAAGTAAGGAATGTGATGTGACCAGCTGCCCCTGTATTCAACATTTGGAATAGCGAATTCAAAATGTTTCAAGTAATGTCACTGACAATTGTTTACTACTAGCATTTCAATATTGTTCTGTATAATAATCATCTATTTGATCAGATTACAGAAGAAAACATTGACTGCCTGTCTACCTGTGTCCAGAGGAGTTTTTGTAACCCATTCTTATGTGCTTCTTGTTCATCGTTCAGATTGTCATGTTATTTTGTAACCATGGAGAACAGGGAGGGATGCCTGTTGGTCGAATTTAGATTTCTCCGGCTGAGTGCAAACCAATTTTTGAGAAAAATGAGAAAACATTTCCTAATGTAAATTGTACTGTCACTCCCTTATATCATCAGTGCAAAATGGATTTCTTTCCAGATCATCTGAACTGTATAATTAGCATATTGTTAAAGCATACATTTGAAAGTGCAAAATTATATACATTTTTAGTGAGTAAAGATAAATGCAATTAGATCAAAGCAAATAATTTATATGATGGGTTGGTCAAATAATATATATATATTTTTTCTGTCCGGTCTGTAGTATTTTCTAATAACCTTGCCACCATATTCTCCTAGAATTACTCTTTGAACCAATTTTTTAAAATAAGCTAGGAAGGATTGAAGAAAAATGTGAATAGTAATTGGTCCTTAAATATTTTGGTTCTTGCAAATGCTGTGAAATCATTTTTGTAAGAGGACAAAATTCTGAATCAGTTGCCAGTTCCAGTCATAGTATATGTGATTTTGATGCTTTTAACTTTTTAAGAATCTCTAAAGCATTATTTTCCATTCATGTTATCCTACTGTTTTGGTTTACAAAATAGGGGCTAATTTGATGTAAATTATCTGGCAATCCAGTTTGCTTTCCATTGCTATTTTCTTAATGGTTTGTATGCTATAGGCTTCAAAATTATCCATATGCTATATTGCTCAAAAACGTTTTAAAGAAACAATACGGTTGCTGTTTTTAATTCATTTATCTCGCCTGTATATTTAGAGTCTGTATAAGGTGTAACTTTTCCATCATGTCAACGAAAAGATATTGCACTCTTGGGTTCATGAATCCAAGAAACATGACATAATAGACTGGCAAATATGGCCTTGTGTCTTCTGATGACGATCCAAATCCACCCACTTATCTTGATCTGCCTATATTGTTAACAACATGGGTTGTCACACAACAAATTTTTCATTTTAACTGTTCTTTATGTACAGTGCAGTGTGGAATTTACTTTTTATTGCTTTTCAGAGGGGAGTATCATACCTCTCAGTGAAATAATGGTTTTGTCAGACACTGGTATCTTTATTGTATAGTGCTTTTAAATTCTACACTATTTATACCAAGCTCTCTTGGCTTAGGACAGGTGAGATGTGATACCTCTGATTCTTCATGAGAATACTTAAACCTTTATGGATACAGATGTGTATTGTTGATAAATAATTGTAAGTTCTGTGTTGTAAGTTACAAAGAGAATTGCTTTATTCTTCCAAGTGCTCTATGAATGTGGAAAATATGAACAGCTATTAGAAATGACTGACGAACCTAAAGCTTGAACTCATAATCTTAATATTGATTTGCTTGCCTCTTCCTACCATAATTGCACTAGTTACAAAGTGTAGTATAGGCATTGATTTGCAGTTAGAGATTTTATTATGTTTGTTCATGTCAAGAGGAAACAGCAGTAATCTTATTGCATGGACTACCAATGTTTTGTTGTCAGGAGGTGTCTCATAACAGTGATTATGAAAAAAGTAAAAAAATGATAGGTAACTCTAAAACTCATGAGATCAAAGAAGAATCTATAAAAGGAAGAAAATGTAACATTTCTTTTAGGATGACACTGAAGGTAGGGCTGCCACTCAAATTGAAATAACTTTAATTGGTCTAAATATTTATAGCAAGATGTCAGTACAATAGAAAAGGAGATCTGTATATGCTTCAGGGGCAGATAAGTGTTTTGTGGAGTAAATGGTTTGTGTGTGTGTGTTTTACTTGTAATATTTTGGAACAGTTACACTCTTCAGTATTTCAAGGGGTATAATTTGCTATTTGGGAGGGTACCTACATGATGAAAAGAATTATATAAACAAATATTTATATTTTTTTGGAAATAATTATTTCAAGACTAAAAACATAGTGGTTGAATTTAGATGAATGTCAAAATAAAGTGAAAGCAATGACATCCAACTGCAAATAGCACATATGAAAGAAGTCTTCTTTTTCTCTTTCACTATATTGAGAGGATGTGATGACTGAAGCTTGTTTAGCCATACTCAAAAATGATATGAAATATGTATCAGAAACACAATCAAAGCCTTCTTGCAGGCCTACTTGTTAGAGACAGAAGAGATGGAGCGTGCTTAAAAAGGGCATCCTTTCCAAAATGCCAAGATATGTTATTTTTTGTTGTGTGTGTCACAGTATCACCTAAAGGCTGTTGGTTTCTTTTGACAAGGAATTCCTTTTATCCTAGATACTATACTTTATAGATACATAAAGATATTTATGTATACATATCTATCTATATATATAATTTGTATCTATATATCTATGTGAGTGGCTTTTTTGTTGTTTTTCTAAGTAAATGCATGGATACAAGTACAATTATTGATCCCACTCTGGATAGCTTGCTATCTAAAAAGAACAGATCAATAAAAGGTGAGAGAAAGGAAGCATTACATCCAGAGTGTGATGATCACTCACAGACTGTGAGTGATTTTGGAGCTCCAGTGGAATGTAGGCTCAGATCCAATTCACAAAGCCCAGACCTGTCAAGATCTTTCCTAGTTTTCCCTTAAATACACACACATTTACTTTATTCTGGTTTCTGGGAAGTGTTTATTGTGATGTACGTGACAAAGTACTCCATGGTAGCGAGCAGAGGGTTGAGTTGTGTTTCTTTGGTACTGCTTTTTGATTATCTGTAACTCTCTCATTTCAGAAAGCAATTGCCATTGCTCTTTACTGTTTACCAAAAGGATAAGCATAAGCAAATGAAAAGTATCTAGATATGCTATAGCCTTATTTGTCAAAGACTTTTTAAACTGCTTATGTTTACTTATATTTATACATATATTCTCAGGTGCATGTGAACATTCAATCTTTGAAATTTTTTGTTCGCTATTCAGTCTTCATTTAATCTTTCTGTTAGGAAGTATCTTTAGCTTATTTTAATTTTATTATTCCTTATCCAGTCCAAACAGTGTGAATGGTAATTCTAGGACCAGGTAAACACTGACTTCTTCGAAACTGCAGCCTTGCTCAGAGGCAGTACCTCAAGATTTGCTGACAGAACCTAGAGGTAGTTTCCTAATGTTTTTACAATATTTGTATAGAGACTTAAAAGATGGTATCTGTTCTGAAAACAAAACAAAAGAAAAAATGCTTAGAGAGAAACATGCATTTAGAACTAGGGCAACTGACTGAAAAGCAAAAATAAAATTTTTCTTGCATATTATTAATCTTCTACTCAAGATAAGAAATTCAGACTTTTTATTTCTGGATGAAAACTGCTCTGGATGTTACTTCCTCATCTTTGGTTACTTCTTAGTTTTGGTGTGTTGTACAATTCTCCACATGGATATCTCTTTTCATGCCTGGGTGTGTGTGCTATTGGAGAAATCAATCATGATTTCCC
The DNA here is from genome assembly GCF_038088225.1 of Cyrtonyx montezumae. Taxonomy (NCBI): domain Eukaryota; kingdom Metazoa; phylum Chordata; class Aves; order Galliformes; family Odontophoridae; genus Cyrtonyx; species Cyrtonyx montezumae. Next base: position 17,553,141 of record NW_027072089.1, on the reverse strand, counting down.
ATTCTTGAATCCATGTTGACAGCCCTGATAACCTTCTTCTCTTCCATTTCCTTGGAGATGACATCCAGAATAAGCTGCTCCATCCACCTTCCCAGAGGTGAGGCTGACTGACCTGTAGTTTTCAAGTTACTCCTTCTTGCCCTTTTTGAAGACTGAAATGGCAATGGCTTTCCTTATTCCCTCAGGCAGCTCTCACATTCTCACAGAATGGGGTTGGAAGGGACCTCAAGAGATCATCAAGTCCAGCTCCCCTGCTTAAGCAGGTACTTTACAATAGGTCTCACAGGTTGGAGTCCAGACAGGTCTTGAGTATCTACATAGAACAAGACTCCACAATTTCTCTTATCAGCCTGTTCTAGTGTACCCTTACCATAAAGGTTTTCTTATTCGTGTTATTATGGGACTACTTATGTTCTAGTTTTAGGACATTACTTCTTGTTCTATTGCTGCACACCACCAAGAAGAGCTTGGCCTCATTCATTTGCCTCCCACCACCCTTTAGATATTTATAAACATTAAACAGATCCTCCCTTAGTCTTTTCCCCTGGCTGAACAGTCACAGCCTTTCCTCATGTGGGAGATGCTCCAGTCCTTTTATCATCTTTGTAGCCCTCCAGTGGACTTCTAGGAGATCCCTGTCGTTTTTGAACTGAGGAGCCCAGAACTGGACAAAATGGCCTTTCTCTATGACTTTTCAAAGATGTCACATTGTGTGGCACTCACTTCTGCCATCTCCCTGAGCACTCATGGGTGCATCCCATTGGGGCCTGTGGGTCTGTGTGCATTCAGTTTGCCTAAGGAATCTCTGACCAGATCGTCTTCAATGAAGGGGAAGTCATCCTTTTCCCAGACAGTTTTATCTCCAATCTGGGATTCCTGAGGGTACGTCTTTACAGTAAAGACTGAAGCAAAGAAGACATTCAGTAACTCTCCCTTCTCAGTGTCCTCTGTTATTGGGACACCCACCTGATTCTGGAGTGGACCCAAATTTTCCCTAGTCTTCTTCTTGCTATTGACGTATTTTAAAAAGCTTTTTTTAGTTGCCCTGGACCTTCCTCACCATATTTAATTCCAAGTTAGCCTTAGCATTCCTTGTGGCATCCTTGCATGCCCTAAAACCTTCTTATATTTCTCCAAAGTAGCCACACTCCTTTTCCACATTCTGTAGAGTTCTGTATGAGTTTTTCCATGAGCTGCTTGCACATCCATACATGTCTACTGCCACTTTTGCTTGATTTCTTTCTCTTAGGGATGTACTGATCTTGAGTATGGAAAAAGTGGTACTTGAGTGTCAAAGAGCTCTCTTGGGCCTCCTTACCTTCCAGTGCTCTAACTCATGGGAGCTCCAAGTAGGTCCTTGAAGATGTCAGAGTTAGCTCTTTTGAAGCCCAGACTTGCAATCCTACTCATCTCCCTGATTCTTCCATGTAAGATTCTTCCATGTTCCATCCTGAACTCCACTATCTCATGGTCACTGCATCCAAGGCTGCCACCAACCTTCACCTTTCCCAGCCAGTCCATTCTTGTTTGTAAGAACAAGGTCCAGCAGCACACCTCTCCTCATTGGCTCCTCCACTACCTGCACCAGAAAGTTATCTTCCATCCACTGCAGGAACTTCCTAGACTGTGTGTGCCTGGTAACTGTTGCATCATTATTGGGGAACCTCAGAAAAGGAAAGTGAGCAGAGGATGCAGATTTCCCTAGAGGAATGCAAGAGTATCCCCCATAGCTATAAATACCCTTGAAGTGGCTGGCCTTTTGCTTGTCTCTGCAAAGATACACCACCCCCCGGCTCACCATGCTCACATCCACTGTTTGGTCTCTACAGACTTTCAGTAAGTGTCAATGAATGTAAGTGGATGATATTTTTTCTGCATGGAGGAATTCAATTCTATACTTTTTCCTAATCTGTACTTTTATGTCAGATGCCATATTTTCAGACTGCCCCTCTGCTGCCATCTGTCACACGGTAACAAAGTGTAGTGGCATTTTGGTGGGAAGGTTCAACCTCCACTGCCATGCAACCAACATCCACCTCCGACATTGCTGGCCAACATAATAACATAGGAGGCATTACTTTTGGTGCAGCCCTCATTAAATATATACTCTAGTTAAAGCATATAAAACAGCAAAGCTTATTTTAATTTGTAATGTTTTTTATTAAAATATAAATAAATAATAAAAAAGAGAGCAACAAAACCATAAAATTTATGGGGTATTTGGCCTTGCTTTTGTGAAACTAATGCCTCAGTCTGATTCGATGGCAGTAGTTGCAATTCTTAGAGAGATCTCAGGGTGTTCAGTAAAGATTTTTGGTTAAATTTTTTCTTCCTGTGCTTCATCCTTCAGTTGTTCACAAATGCATGTAATGCCAGCAGTGGTGACATGAGTAAGGTGTGACTGTGAAGGGGGGGAATTTCTCTCCAAGAAAGAGAGAGAGATTAAAAAAAGTCTGGAGAAGAGGCATGATCGTATTTTTAATTGCAACTCTATGCATTGTATTTGAAAATTAATGTAGTGTGTTTATGTTCACTGAAAATGGAGTCACAAATAAGCAAAAAAAAAAAGATAACTTTTTTCACCAATCCTGAAACCTTCTCAAATTCCCTTATCAGAGTGGAAAGCATGGCTGCATATTATTTGCTGTTCCCAGGAGTGTGCTTTGCCAAAGTGTCAAAATCCCTAAGCTTATTTGCCATCGCTTGAGCTGGCACTGCACTGCGCCCTGTGTCCCGGTTCCAGCCCAGGTGGGGCTCCCAGCACACGATGCTCTGTTGGTGCTGAGGGCCGTGTGCTGGTGGAAAGAGTCACCACCATGATGGCGTGGGCAGGAGGCGGCCACAGTGTGAGTGGTGCCGGGCTGCGTGCAGCCCACAGCCCACGGGTTGGATGTGCCTGGTTTAAAGCCTGCCTCACTAGGTTGGCCAGCCTGCTGCCAAAGCCAAGGACACAGTACCTGCAGGACGTGAAGCAATATGCAAACTATTACACTGAGGTCCTGCAGTCACCAAGAGGGGCTGGGTCAATGCTCAGATTGCTTGTGTTGAGGTTCAGGTTTTTCCCAGTGTAGTAATGCTTGATTTTGAAATGGCTACAGCTACACTCTTAGATATGTGAAAGTGAAATATGCTTGTCTAATTTTTTTTTTATCTGGTTAAGTTAATGCTTTCTATAGCCTGTTCATGTAATTTGTTAAGTGAGATTAAAACATGAGAAGAAATCCACTGGTAAACTATAACTGTCCTTCTCCAGGATTCACTGTACAGCAAATTGTCTGTTCCTATCAGAAAAAAAGTTGTTGACTTTAAAGGCATCTAAGTCTATTGAAATAATAGTCATGGCTAAAATAGAAATTTCATTATTTGAGTTAATGCATATGATTATTATTATTTTTTAATTGGAGAGGATGAAAAGTAGCAGATATATTTTAGGGGAGTTCTTATGATATTATATGATATTATTTTGAAAGCTTTAAGTTTTATCAGAAAGAGAATGAAGACATCAACCTGCAGCCTCTTCGATGTGATTCTTTCCTATGTTCTTAAGTAATTTATCTCAAAATACTTTATACTCAATAGCAGTCTACACTTCTTAGATTGTTAAATTATTTCACAATAAAAGGATAATAAGATAAATTGACATTATTTTTTAAAGATCAGACTATAGAGACAGTTTAATTCCTCATAGAGAAAATAATTCTGAAGCCCGTATATATTCTGAGTTAAAATGCTTTTGATCTCTGTTGATACTTCCTATTTAATGGCTGTGTCTTGCCAGAAACACTTTTCTACTTCCTCAAAATGATAAGTTTCTTGTATGCACTCTTTGACATTTCCCAAAGCGGTGAGGACTCCTGAATCTTTTGCCAGCATTGACTCACTCTGAGGCCCTGAACAAATTATTTAGGCTGAAATTTTCACTAAGGCCATAGAAGATGTGGGCTTGTTTTCAGTCAATGCATTCAGAGATAAAACCTAAGCACTGAAGTCAGACTAGGGAGTCAGCTCCAGGAGAATGATGTGGCATCCTGTGCAGGCTCTCACTCCATAGGAGAACCCACTTGCCAGCTGAGGCTGCTCACTGTGCTCCCCCCTCACTGCATCTGTCTGAGCAGCAATGGGGTGCTCAGAACCTGCACTCCTAAAGGGGACGTTTGTAAGCCAAAATAATTTGGGATGTGCTTTACATACATGATGTCCTTGGGCCTTATTCATGGGAAGGTCAAGATCATTCCTGTAGAGAAGGCTGCCATAAGGCCAGTATTCTACTTAAGTCTCATGTAAGCCTCGGAGTAGGATTTAGGTAGTGCTCAGGACTTGCGCTCAATCTCTGTTCAAGGGTTTATTTCACTGCTAGTTACACAGTCTGCCTTATAAATGAGCATCACTCCATATAACAGCTTCAAAGTCCCAGCTACGGTAAGATATAGCCATGTATGAAGGCAGTGTAATAGTCCAGACTGAGGCATGGAAAAAGCAAGTGAGGGTACTGGTCCATGTCCAAAACCAGCCGTCATTCCCTGTCTGGCAGTAGTGGTGAAAAGCTGTTGGTCACTGCTGGTGCTTGATCACAGAAGATGTAGATAAGCACATAACTCATGAGTGCTGGAGCAGTGCAGAGCCATGTGTCTGTTATGCATGACCATCCCCAGCAAGTGCAAAGAAATGATTAATTTGAATCTTGATATTGTACATTATAGTTATACTACATTTATCTCTATTTATAATAATTTTACTTTTCATATAAATTATAATTATAATGGATGGAACTATATATTGCATGCATGCACTGGAGCATGGCATTCAATCTCCCTTTGTCCCAGCCCCCCTTTCTCCTTCCTAATCTCACGGTAACTAAATCTTTTGGATGGTCACACTAAACACTGATAAATCTGAGTCTTTGTTGAGATTTTTATTTTTTTTTTCTTTGTACTCTCCTCCTTTCACAAATTTTTTTGCAAACACTGAAAAGAAATGGGGAAATCATGTTAAAGCATCTTCTTTTGTAAGACATTTGGGTACTCTGACTTACAAACTCTGAGCTAGAAATCAGCATCCAAGCAGTGATTTTATAGCCCAGAGCATGCGTATCTGGTGGAAAGCAAATAACTTCATCTGCTATTACACAAATGAGAGATGAAAATAGATCCTCCTATGCCTAAGCATAAGTACTGTAAACTGAGAAGATACCACAGATACAGTCACAGATGATCTCACTGCTCTTGCTTTTAGACTTATAACGAATACTTTCCAAAACATTTCTGTTCATTTAATACTTTTCATTACATTACTGTTAACGCAACAACCTTCATATTAAGCTAACTTTAGTAGATTTCTGTATTCACTGACACAAACTGTCTGGATACTTTTAAGTAAAATTAAAAGAAAAACAAAACACATTAAAAATCCAATAATATTGGTAAAATGGCATATGGAGCATTTTTTAAAAATGTAATATGTAAAAATAATATTGTCCAGATCTAAATTATAGAGAGAGTATTGTTCAACTAAAAGGATCCCCAAAAGTCCTAGGAAAAGATTGAAGTAGGTGATTATGAAATTTATTAATTCTGAATAGGTTATGTTTAAAAAGGTTTGAGTCTGAAACAAATAAGTTACACTCTTAACTATCTCTTTCTATTATTTTACATACAATACTCCATATACCTTTTTCAGTTTTTTGCCTTTATGAAGCAACTGAAAAAACAGACAGACTCAGGACTGAAATGTCTTTGCATACATAGGGGAGAAGCTGCACACAAAGGGACATTTATCAGGGATGGCTGTTCCTCTGCTGAGGAAGGGAGCAAACCCGAGAGTCCAGAAACAGACGATGATCTTATCAAGAAACCCTCTTCAGTAATATCATCAGCCTGCTCTTGCCAAGTCTGGCATTTCTGTATTGTGTATTTGTGATGGAGAGAGAGGCAGCAAAGCTGAGCAAGCTGCATGTATCTGGGATAAAGTGGCTGCTCAACCCACCGGCTCTGCACAGTGTTAAGAGTATAATTGGGAATCCTTTTTGCCACTATAGAGTGCCCATGTGAGAATGGAGAGTACAGTATTTCTTTCATGGAAAACTGCAGGGAGGGCTCTTCAGTTGCACTGGATGCTTTTGTGTGTGTGTGTTTGTTGTTGTAGTTTGTTTGTTTGTTGTATTTCTGTAAATATCTCTACTCCTGCTTTTCCATAGCATGTACAGTGAGTAAAAAATCTTTTCAATTCTGCATCCTAGATGTGAAGATAGAATGTTATTAGAAAATAAAAATAAAAACAAAATATTTTTATTCTTATGTGAGATTTCTAATTTGATAATGAAGGTAGAAACTGCTTTTGTAGCAAGTTAACTCAAAGCTAAAGCTAGTTAATGCTGATTGCATCATGGGGTCAGGATTTCACCATGACAGCCTTTCTAAAGGTCTAAAATTTAACTTGTAACTTTTTGTTACTAGATTTGGAGTAACCTGAGAATACTGAAGTCATTTGAATAGATTCCTTTTTGAGTTCCCCCAGTAGGTAGAATTACAGCACTATGCAGGTCTGCGTTACTAGCAATGGAGTAGGATACAGAGCCTTCATAAATCAGAACGTATCTCACACTTTCACAGATTTTAGGATAATTGGGAAGACAGAAGGTTCTTTTCACCTGTTGCCCCATTGGCTGTAGCTTTCTGTAGTTCTGGTTTTCTATCCAATTTCTTGAGCACAAGGCAATGAAAGATTTAGGAATGTAGCAATATCTCTGTTGTGGTTAATAGCTGGCAGTGAACAAGCACTGCTTCTTCCTTGGGACTGTGTCAGAGAAATGCACTTTTCTTTCAGTACGTCTCTAAGTTTTGCAAAGCAGTCCAAATAACAGAAAAGTCTATACAGCTGATTAAAACCATTGCACTAAGAAGCTAAACAGACTCCAGCAGCAGTGTTCTTCATGTACTCCTTCCTAACAAACAAGGACAAAACAGTGCTTTTATAATAGCTGAGCTTTAGCCTTGAAAGCAGATAACTACAATTTAGCAGTTCTTTAATTAATAGCCCCCACACTTTGGAATTCCAAAGTTGCATTGTCATGATTGATGCAGAGGTGCTCACCACTGTAGGTCTGTTCTTTCCTAATGTGGGATGTGATGTTGTGTTCATATTAATTCTGTGCATCATAGGAGCAATGAGACGCTATAGGAGTGTAAATCTTTCCTCTGTATAGAATTTATATAAACAAATGAAGAACTTACAAATAGAGCTCAACTTTACATTGTAAGTATGTATAGTATCAGTGCACATGTTTCTTTTGAAACTGTGGACTCTGAAACTGTTGTAGGGCATGATGTGTCTTCACATCACCAAGTTGATTTCTGCACTGCAGTTGGGAATCTGGAGCAGCTTTTGTACCTGTAGCTAAGGTCCCACTAAACAAGCTGGAGTACCGTACCAGTGGGGTGGTATTAGTCAGAGCCTAGTGTATATTAAACAATCAGTAATGAAACTTTTTCTCAGGAAAAAAAAAAAAAAAGATTGTCTGCACTAAGCTATTCTTATCTGGCTACTTGGAGACAGAAAATGGTTTAGGCCAGATGTCAGGTGAAATCACAGCACTGGGTGCAGTACTGATACACTTCATGTGTACAGTTTAGCCATTATTCAGCTGAGCAAGGAGGTATTAGAAGAAGTATGGTTTATTTTGGTGGCTCAGCTTATAAATTAAGTACTTATAACAACACACATGCTTTGGCTAAGTAGGATAATAGTGTTTACATTCTGGTTCTAAATGTGAATTCATGCACTTCTGTCCATATGTTTCACGCCTGGAAGTACAAATGTGTTCCCTCACTGCTGCAGGGATTCTGCCTCCCTCTGTTTCCTGACTATCTTCTGTTTCCATTTCTCCAAGCTATCCTTGTATCCTGATTGGACCTGACGTGAAACTATAGGCAGTTATTTCCTTAGACACTCCCTCTCTTGCCTTGTTTATGGATTTTGTTTTTCACCTTCCATGGTCCTTTTTTTCCTGAATATCTTTGTCTATTCTTTTCCTATCCTCACTTTCAGAATATTCTTCTCTTTATTGTCCATTGTAGGACAGTGCTGGTGAAGATAAGGATAGTACCTGCACTCTGCCATTTTCAGTACTAGCAGCAGGTAGGAGAGATAAACTGCTTCTGACTTTCAGTGCTATAAAGAAAGGTACAGTGAAGTGAGGGTTTTGTTACTGAAGTTGGAGAAGGTTTTTCGTGTCTCATCCTCACCTAGATTGCACAGTTCTGTGGGAGCGCTGGCGAGGTGCAGCAACATGCAGCAGGTCAGTGAGGAGGGAAGCCATGTGGCAGCTTCTCCTGCTTTGTGTCTGCTATGAAGACCTGCATCTATCTCCAGGCAGAGGAGAGCAGTGGCTTGAACCTGTGGGTTATCCTTGTGTCTGATCCAATCAGAGCCATCACTCTAAAAGGCTGTGCTGGCCTCGCTCCTTGGAATGGAAGGGACCAGAGAGGAGTGGGGCAGAGAAAGAATTGCAGGGGGATGGCCATGACTTCAGAGGAAGAAGGCTGCTCCCTTAGCAGTGTCCAGGCCTACGTCCTCTTATTTGGGGCAGCAAAACTCAATTTTGCATTTTGTTCTGGACAATGCTTGAAGTGCAATTTTTACTGCAAAGGAAATTGTAAAATTTCTTTTCAAGGTTGGCTGTGATTTAGTTTGTTACTGCTTGGATTCCATATATGCATGAGCCCTTTTAGTGAGATAGTCACAGTGGTTGCATCACAGAACATGCTTGTAGTTAAATGTCACCCCCAAACTTCCCAGATCTTCCCATTCCATAGTGACTGAGCTGATTACTGTGTAGAGAAATGTGGATTCAAGCTCATTCCTGTGCTGAATTAGGTAAAAGGATGTGTTGAATCCCTGACTGACAGAGGTGGTGATGTTAGATGGTTGGCCGTTTTCATAACATAGCTGTGTGAATTGCTCTTTTAGCCAACCCTCCTCCACAACGGCAGTGGCAACTTTCCAGTCAGTGCTGAAAAGGGGATGTGGTATTCAAGCATTAGTTCATTCATCACAAAGTGCCATGGCTTAGCACATTGAGGGTTGCTGCTTCAGACTCTCGGTTACTTGTTTTAGAGTTTTTGGCTATTGAATATGTCCTGTGGAAAGGGAGTGTTTCTTTTTTGCCACCTCCATTATGTTATCTTTTCCAGTGTAATTACAAGCTAATTCAAAGCTCTTTGTGTTAGGGTAATAGCTTCTGATTCACTGCTGTCAGCCACTACCTCTTTGTGCACTTCTAATGCTGCTTGCCCGTGCCCCTAACTCTTACCTATGAAGCACATTATTATTTTTTTTTCAGGGTAGTCTCATCAGAGACAAATCATTAATGGAACATCAAAAATATCCCATCTGTTAGAGTTACGTATGGCTAAGATCACAATTATCAAAAGTCTTTTTTTTTCTTTTTTTTTCCCCGTTCTTATCCACACAATAAATGTTGTCAGCAGGATAAGTTCACGCATCGGATAAGGTCACAATTTCATTTAGTGACAACTTCCAACAGCGTGAACTTACAAGGTTCGATTTATTAAAGAGTCAGAAAGGATAAGATCACTGCATGGCCAGCCTGATTTATCAGGGTTTGACTGGAGTACTTGAATAGAGAATGCCATATTTCAAGTTTATGTTTGAAACTGTAGTTTAGAGTGTGTTATGTCTCAGAGAGTTGAAAATTGAGGGAGGAGAATTTAGAGGAGGTATCTCAATAATGCAGTTTATGTCTGCCAAGCAAGTGGATGAGCATTTCATATTGGACATGCCTTGTTAAGGATCACATGAGTGGAAGAAGGATAGTTCTGTGCTCTCTTTGAACTGCTGTGTGCAAAAGTAAACATATTAGCTGGTTCCAGTATTAATTGCAAATTCGTTCTGTGCACATGGCAACGCTAGCAGATCTTTGGATCTGGGCTGGGCAGCATTTAAGAACTTGTGAGAGTGTTTTTCACTCGTTAGCTATGACTTCAGAGCAGTCCTTGTTTGAAACTACAGCACACACTATTTCTCTGCTGTGCAAAAATATTCATTAATGAAGCCAGGTGGCTATGCATAGGAAATATGCAAAGAAGGAGCCATTTGCTAATGCATGTCAAGTAAGCAGTCCCTAATTGTAGCAGAGAAAGAGCTTGCTCATCCTTTTTAGCTGACACCACTTAGAGAGCTATTCCTGATAAAAACAAAAACAAACAAAGCAAAACAAAAAGCCTTACTAAAGCCAAAGCTATCAGTGACTTGCTTAGAAATGTTAAACATTTATCAATCTGGTTAAAGTTATTTCTGAACGAAGTACTTCCCTTTTTCTGCCCCAAAACTCAGCTCTTCACTCACCTTCAGATATGGACTCCTCTGTTTCCTGTTCCAAAGTGTGGGCAGGTGGATGAAAGCCAGAACTCCTTTGTTCAGAAATGCTATTTACAGTTGAATTCTTCTGGTGTTCAAACTGTAGTCAAATTCTCCTAAGGGTCAAAATCTGTTGTCAGATTCACCTACACTGCGCATGAATTTTTAAAAATGATCCTGAGATTACTTTACAAAAAGGCAAGGTTAAACTAACCCTCCACCTTCTGTTTTATACTAGCCCTTTGTGACATCCCTAAGACAATATGTTAATGTCAGGAAAGAGTCCTAAATTGAGTCATTTCATTCTGGTTTTGTATCCACCAAGGTGGCCTAATATCTTAAAAGCCATGGGATGTTTTGTAGCTCTACTAGTGAGTCATGACTTGGGGCTTCTTTTACAGTGCAGCTATCATAAGTCTTTGAGTAATCACAGACTTTAAAAGTATGCTACATCAACAAGATAAGAGAAACAGCCCTCAGCACTAACAGCATTATCTTTTACCAAAATTGATTAGCCCATACTATGTGTCTCAAATATTTTGTATAAACTTACTCAGCAAGCTGGAAATAAGTGTGTTCCTGAAGGAGAAGCTGGGGAAAGAAACAAACAAATCCCTCCAAAATAATAATAAAAAAAGAAAACACTACCTCACCTGTGAAGATTCAGTGCTGGCTGAGGCTTTGCACTTCCAGCTGCCAGTGCTAGTATGGCAAAGAAATCTCAGCCACTCTTCCTGATGTAATCCGTTATCACAGTTTTGATACCATTTAACAAATATGAAATTTCAGAGGAGCAAAAGGTTGTAAATGAATGCAGGAAAGTTGAAGACTCTTTGCTCGGTGGTCAGAGGGTATTCATCAGAGGATTTTTAATAGTGACATTTGCTATCTTTCTTTTACAAACCCTTGTACCCGCCCCTGGCCTTCCCCTGCTTAGTGCAGACAAAGGATTGTATGTTGTGTTTCTACAAAAGGGATGAAGATGTGTCTGGTAGGAAAAAATAATTTAAGCAGATGATAGTAGACCTTACTTTGCTGTACTATTTTTTAAATTATCCTCCCTTACCATTACATTTTCTTTCTTCACCAATGATTTTTGGTGACGGTGATCTTCCTAAGGATCAAACTGTAACGTGCTGCACCTTTTTTGTGACCAAAACACATTTGTTTGCCAGAACACATCAGCAGGTTATTTTTTGCTACTCTTAATGTGTACATACATCCCTCATATTAAAATGGATGCTGTTAATGCTGAGTGACCATAGAGAAGCATTCTACTGATCTCTGGTATGGTGGTCTTAGTGGAAGGGAAATAGAGCTCCAGTAGAGCTCTGTGTGTTGTCATCCCATCTGCAGTGCATTTGGTGTATTAATACATACTGGAAAGTATCAATTAAACTATATCATGGGACTGTAACAAAAGAGAAAAAATTTATATTAACTTACTCAACTCTTAAATGGAGGAAAAAATACACTTTTGAAAAATAGTGGCTCATTTTTATGTCTGCCTCAAACCTGAAATACTTATCAGATATAAGATTTGTGTTATTAATCTTATTTAAAATATAAAGTGTAATGATGTGTACCTTAAAACTTAGGTAGGTTTTTGGATATCACTGGATGATCTGCCCCAAGTTTGTCGTTCTTAATCCATTAAAAGACAGGCCTGCTTGTAAATCCACAGGTACAGATAAGGAGTCACTGTTTGACTGTGTCTGAACCCTTTTCAGATGAAAAATGTCAGTGGCAGAAAGGGAGGCTGAATTATTTTTTAAAAGGGTTTTCAAAGATTCTCATGATTCCTCTGGTATCAGTTAAATGTGACATGTCCATAGACATGGCTGTTTTTTAGGGTGTAAAAGCAAGTAAATGCTACAGTTTTCATCTCTATGTAGAAGGAAAATGCTGCAGTATGTGTAAGTGATCAATTTGCCTTGTAGTACCAGAAAGACTCCTGTCTTCTGTAATTAACATACAAAGAAATATTTTAAGATTCAAAAGATTTGTGACTGTGTACCTGTGAGAAGGAAAAAAAAATGCATATATATGTATATTTCTGTTTGGATGCATATATATCACATATGTAAATGACATATAATGTAGACATAATAAGCTTTGCTGCTTACATACTGCCATTTAAGCTGTCAGAGCCCTGTCATGATGATAACTCACCGGCATACATGCAAGCTTTTGTAAACTGGTACAGCTCTATTTCCCAGATTTGTTCCAGTTTGCAAGGAGGACCTGATGCACAATTTTACATAGAGTAGTTTTGTAATCTGCAACACTCAGAGGTGAAATTTAGATTTCTGTGCTTGGAAATGGAAGCAGGAGCCAAGTCTCCCCTTTGGAAAATGGTCAAGATTAACTCAAGAGAACCTTTGCAGCCTGGCTGAGGCATAAATGCAGGCGTTCACGGGAATGGCTCATTGGGGGAAGTCTGTGGTGACTGTCTGTAAGCCAGGAGGAGTTACTCACTTCCTCAAGCCCAAGGTTAATTTCTCAGCACTTGCCAGTTCTAAATCTGGAACGAGTTTACTTCTTGCATAGTTGGACTTCCCACTGTTTGTGCAAAAGCATGGCCCTGATTAGGGGGAGAGTTGTCAAGAAGGGATGTGCTGCTGTGAACAGCAAGCATTGCTGCTGCTTGGAGGGAGGAAGAGAACTTAGCAGACAGCAGAAGGAGTGCTGCAGGGAGGGGGGGAGTTCTGCACCAGGGGCAGCAGCCTATTTGCAGCCTTTGTGCCCACCTGCAGGAAGAGCAAACCTGAGTAACAACTTGAGCAAATGTGAAATGTCTGATGAGGAAAGCACTAAGCCCTTCCCCATTACTAGGTTTCATCCGTCTTTAAGTTGGAAAACAGAATTTATATGTACTGTTTTAGAGTGTAGCTGCTATCACACTTTTAACTGTAGTATTTGTTCATAGGGAAACAGACTTCTTGAGGAAATTGCTTTGCAAAGGAGAGTTGTCCAGAGTATTTTTTTTATCCTGTAATAAAATTAACAAAACCAGAATAGTTAAAGTGAACTGAAGTAACACTTTAAGGCGTTAAAGTCCATACTTTCAAAAATAAAGTAACCTTTTGAACACGGAAGAATTAGTACACACTAAAAACTAAAATCGTTCATTACCCCTCCGTTGCTTTTACACAGTGTGTTAAAATCTTAATCTAGCAACTTAAATTATTTTGGGCCTAGCTTGAACTCTGTTCAAAATCTCTATTGTTGTAATTCTAGTAAATATTTTTAGTAGTGTCTTCAAAATCAGTGAAGTTGCTCTGGATTTTCTCACTGTGAAATATGTTTAAAAAGTATTTAGGAGCTAAATGCTTCAGAATGTGCTCTTTTGACAGTGAAATGGATCATGGAGGCTCGTGTACCAGGGGCTGTTGCACTCTCAGCTATCGTCTTCTCCCTCTTCAGCATTTTTTAAGAACTTTTTTGAATCCACTCCTCTGATTAAAATTGTCTTCAAACCTTACTGCATGAGAAAAGGGAGAAAAAAAAATGTAACCTTCCGGATTACTTTTGAATAGAATAGTAAGGGAAGAGGTTTGTTTTTCTTCTGCAAGATGATCAGATTGGTTGCTTTTTTCAGACAATCGTAATTAAATCTCATTCAAGGGATCCTCTGAATGCTATCTATACACAGCAAACACAGAAGTAGCTGCTGTCAGGGAAAGGGTAAACCCTCTAAACACCACTTTTGCTCTTTGTTTACAGGGGAACTGGAGGTTGTCCAGAAGGATGGGGAACGCAAGGTCCAGAGTCGGCAGCAGCTCCCAGTGGGGACGACGTGGGGGCCCTTCACAGGGAAGATGGATCTCAACAACAACACCTTGGTACGTAGGTGCTCCTGGGCACCTTGCTCCGTGGGGTCAGCCTGGGTCATTACGCAGTTGGAACATTTGGAAAAGAGGCCTTGTTAGCTCTCGTGGACAGTGGTATTGGGATCACTTCCAGTTAGTGCACCTATGGCAGCTGTCCACGTGGAGTTATATGGAACACAGGTTAATAATAGTAACCTTGTTATTTTACAGGAAAAAGGAAGCATTGCCTCCTTGTTTACTGAACTACACTGCTCCCTTTCAGCAGCAGTATCTGGTTTTTAGTAGCTTTTACAATTTTTGATAGCATCAATTGCTAGATATTTAATTTATATTATTGAATGACATAGAAGATAAATAGCTACACTGGTTAAAGCTAAAATTCATTAAGTCTGCCTCAATAATAAGACTATTGAACCCAGAAAGATCTCTCATCAACTTACAATTTTTTTGGAAGATATTGAAAAACATTTGACATATAATATATTCTTAATTGGTCTTTTTTAAATTATTATTTTGATTGCAGAAAGTATGTGGGCCATATCACTTATAAGTAACACTTGGCTGACCTCAGTTCCATGTGCAGAAAATCCAAGTTGTTCCTACGTATTCATTTCATTTTTGTTTGGATTGGCTTTAACCCTTAGCTTCAATATTACCTGTATATAGTTCAGATCAATTTTCCAGGAATATCTGGAAAGGTGAGCCCATAGTAAAAAAAAAAAAAAAAGGCAACAAATATTTCTAGAAAAAAGGGTTTAGGTAATTTGGGAATATACGTTGCCCCATGAAGTGCTACTAAAGAATCACTATTTCAGCTCTATCACTACATGATGTTACAGATCTTGAATAAAGCTTTAACATAAAGACCCATGGAACTATTACGCGGTCGTGTATTGCTCACATTTGGGGCAGATGTAGCTCTGCCGTAAATTGAGAAGCTGAACTTCCTAGTGTAAGTGATATCATCCTGTCACTGGAGGAACTGAGGAGTGGGGAGTGTTGAGTTGCTAAAGCAGCATCAGTGGACACATGAGAGAGGGGACATGTGGAGCTGGAAGAGAGGAGGAAGCTGAAATTCTTTCACTCTTCCCTGGAGAACCTATGCCGTTATATTTGACATCTATTTAGAAAAGCTTGCTGAATGTTTATTTCTGCAAATGCTCAGTCACCTGGATAAAGGATGCATTTTCAAAAGTACTGGATGCTGAAAGTGTCTTACACTTAGAGAAAAATGGAAAATTTGAACATCTGTCTCCATTTTCTCTTCTCCATTTCTTTCCTTTTGGTTTTATTTCTTCATTTATTTTATTCTTAGTCTTTTAGTCTACAAACATTCTCAAAATATTTTTCACAAAATCTTATTTGTGACAACTACCTACAGTTCAAATGCACTTTCTCAAATTCCACAATCACCTCTCTCATCAACTTCCATTCAACAGAAACCTTAGTACTGATGTGGCTTGAAGTCAGTCCATAGAAAACCTTAGGAACAGACAGCTTTGTGCTGTCCCTATTGCCCTGTCCCCTTCTACCACTTCCACAGGTGTATGAAACATGAAGTTAATGTTTGAGTATGGGAGATGATTGCCTTTCACTACAGAAGTTATTGTTATCAGATATCCTTAGGATCAATTTGTAACATATCAGCAATTTATTATATTAATTTCATTTCTGTATTCTGAAGCAGAGATGGAACAACTGCAATCCTTCCTGTAGGAGCTTTCTTCTCCTTCAGTTGAACAGGCATATATTAGAGTCTGTTATTAGTTTGAAAATTGGACTTAAAACATTCTGATTTTTAATGAAACTGTAGTGACAAAAGCTAACTTTTAATTTAGGTGGTTATCATGAGATGGAACAACTTTCCCAGGCTAATTCAGGGAGATGTGGGATAGAAATGTTCAGAAGGACTTCTGTCTTCACTAAGCTGGAAAGATTCTCTTTTGCATCTTGTCAGTTTAGAAAGTCTAATTTTTTTTTTTTCTGACACGATAGATTTTATTTTTGTTCTGCCTGCTATTTATTATAAACGCATTTTGTAATATGAAAAGGTTCCTGTAAACAGAAATGTAGACCTTAGCAATATTCTTTTGACCTCCATTCTCTGAGACAGTCAAAATTGAATTGGATATGGTCTTGAGTAATCTTCAAAGTTGAATCTAACTTTGAAGTTTGCTGTGCTTTAAGCAGAGTTTGGACTGGAGGTGCCTTCCACACTGAATTATTCTGTGTTTTTAAATAATGTCTCCTTTTCCCAAGTATCAGGTATTTTCTGCAGCCTTACATTTATTAATTTAAAAAGCTGTGTAAAGAAATGTAAATCCTTTGATAGACCCCTAATTTACTGTTTAAACGGCACAAACCCAGTGCCAGCTTCTACGCTTCTCCTTCAGCATTTTTTTTTCCCTTGAAATGATTCTCATCTATTCATGATCTTTCTGTTTGCTTTGCACGTTTGGTTACTTTCCTCATTGCCATACATGCTCTCTGTTGTTCATGAGGGGAGTTTGTGTTCGTTTGCTTAAGTTGTTTATTTCTGTTTTGGAAAGCTCATTTGGGTAGAGCCTTATGTCCCTAGAATTTAATCAAACTTTTATATCAGCCACTGATGTCAGGTTTAGTTCGTTTCTTAATGAGTACTTCAAACATTACATTGCTATAGACATCGAATAATCTTTGGGAAAAAAAAAAGAAAAAGCTTTCATGTGAGAGAAAAGGAAAGAAAAATACAGTGAAACTCAGGTAGGTATCACAATTCTTGCAGCTGGACTCCTCCTTGGAAAATGTGTTGGTGGTTATGCATAGGTTTTTCACCTGACTTCACTGATTTTCTGTGTTAGCAATATAGGACTGTTAGCCTCACAGGATTCATTTACCTAACAGTTACTGCTTACTTGCTGTCTTTTCACGCTGCACTTTATACAGTCAGTACTTGTAATATCCTGTGAAAGAGCTTCATATCTCAGGCATTGCTGTGGTGCTGAATAAAGACTCATTGCTGTTGGCTTAGGAGACAGAGTGAGCTAATTAATTCAGCATGGTAATTAATTGAGTCACTGTGCCAGATGTCAAATACTTTTCAGATCTTTCAAGTTTCTGTCTTGAAATATATTAACAATGTACATCTCAGAGTAGGAGAAGGTTGGGTGTCTTGAACAAAAACGATTTAAGTGCTGTTCACAGTTGCAACAGGAATAAGCACCAGTTGACTTCATCAGCAGTGCCACAGCACTGTCAGCAGATGTGATGGAGCAAGGTCCCTGTCAGGACTTCAGAATACTTAAACTCTAGTTGTTTACTTGAGAAAGCTCAATGGCTAATCATGTTCTTTAATTTTCTCATCTAAGAGTCAGCCAGTAATCGTAAATTCCAAAGTGTTCAAAACTCTTTCTTTATGAAATAACTTACCCCACTGCATCACTACTACTGAAAAAATCTGCCTACAGCCATCACAAATCTTAAGAAAGTTGCTTTTTAAGAACAAAGAATGAATCTTTGATCTCAAAAGTTTTCTAGGCATTTAATTCCTATTTCAATATGAATTTAAGAATTCCTTATATCTTTATCTAAATACTTATAAACATCTATTGATATACTTATATTTACAGTAATAAATCTCCTCTTTAGATAGTTTTAATGATCTGTTCCCATAACTATGCCAAATTGGCACAATACTCTTGCTCAGAGCTACTGGTCTTTGTACCTGTGGGCACAGTTGGACATTGTTTTCCTTCAATTTCTTTCCACTTCTACTTCCATTCTGCTGCAAGGATAGCAGTTGATAGTCCCAAGAAAAGGAAATATCAGTATTTTCATATGGAACTAAGATGGTACTTGGATGCCAGAAGGTAATGGTATTTCCCTTTTGTACTGGGCAGGTTTACTGTCATATCTACACATGACAAAAATATTTATTAATTGCCCAGCATTCCTAGAGAAATACAAGGGTTGCTATGAATGCCTCCTCTTTAATGATGTAAGCCCACAACTTCAGAGGCAGTTAGTGATGGTATGGCCATAGAGGTTGGACCTCCCCACCAATATTCCATTATATTTTGTTGCCGTATGATAGGTGGCAGTAAAGCCCTAAGAGGCTTTACTTTTCTTGATTTTTGATTTCTTGACATTTCTTGAAAGAAAGAGAAAGATTCCTTTTCAAGTCTTTTATGCTAAAAAGAGATCAGCTACATATTTCTGTCTTTTCTTGAGGTTTAGTGTGATGTCACTGTTTTGATAGACACATAAATAATTTCGTACAGGACTGTTTTTTTCAGTCTACAGTTGATATACAGATTTACAGATATTGTGACAGCATTCAGTGCTTCTCAGGAAGCAGCGCAGAACCACACGGCCTGTGATGAAGTTCAAGCTGTGGGTGATGCCATGGCTGTGGTAATGAGTAGAGGCATTTTAAGATGTGATTTCCTTTGTCGGCAGCCATCTAGTTTTTGGTGTTAATCTGTGCCCATGGCAGGATTTTGTGAAATGAAACAATGAGCTGCTGGATCCTGCCCTTATTCATGTGGTCTTGTCACAAGGAGGAGTGCATGGTGCAGGCCTGTATCATCCTGATAAGGAAAAGAGGATTCAACGTGGCTGTGACGGGAATCCGTGGGAAGAAAGTGTGCAGGGTTGGACCAGGCAAGCAATGGGATACAGCAGAGACCCTTTAATGGGATCTGGGAGGTTCAGTGCCAAAGCTACACTTTTCCTGGAAGATAGCCTCACAGAACAGTTTATTGGGTAGTGCTGTGAGGGGCTGAGGAGCCAAGGTTCAAAATGCAGTTAAGTTATTCATTCGCTAATCTGCAGCTGGTCACTGCAGGTCAAAAACCTCATATCTGTAGTAGCCAGCAACTTTTAATCTCCAGAGTTGCAGTGTGAGAGTTCACTGGGCACTTGGTTGAGGTTCTGTGTGGCTAGGCTGTGCTAGGCTGGTCTTGTTTAAGCACAGAAATGTGTAAGGTGGGTTTTGTCTTTAGACATTTACCAGCAAATGGGGATGCTGGCTCTTATTAGCACAGTCACTTCTATGTATCATTACCAAAAATAGTGTATTGAGTCACAAGCCATGATTCTAGTCTTTAGTGTACTGGTTTCATACCTGTGACATCAAGTGACTACAAAAGTATTTCTTTCAGTTTTTTACTGTTATTACTGAGAGGTTATACATGTTTTAAACTGTAGTTTGGAAGCACTATAGCTTCTTTCCCAAATACCGGGAGACTTTAATGTAACAATATTTCTGAACAGCAAATCACATTTCACTTATGGTGGAGTATTTCTGTGCAGTGCAAGCATCACTGCCAGCTACTTCAAACAGTATGAACTTAATTAAAAATCCGCGATACGTTGATATGACATGGAAACCCATATGACCATCATCAGTGAACTATGAGAACATTCCCTCACATTCCCAAACCATTTATAAGATACCCTCCCCTTATTTAAAGCCATGTAGCTGAGGGGAAGGTAATGGCAGAATATTTTCTTTGAAACTTGTATCTGTAGCCATTTTTAGCCATTTTTAAAAGCAAACAAACAAGGAAACGTAAAAAACAGCAGTTGTTTCTGTTCCTTTATTGACATTTATTTAACAGAGCTAATTTAAAACATGTTGCTAATATGATAGCAAGATATGGTAGTGATCTGAATAAACACTGTTCTTGAAAAGTCAAAAGAGGTTTCTCAAGCTTGAGAAAGTGGTTTCCAGAATGCTGAGGGATGATAAAAAGCGCATTCCTTGCAAAAAGAATTGGACATTATGATCACACACCTCTGTCTAAATTCTGTTAGCACACTGTTATTAATTCCATTATTAACATGGCCTTAAATTTAAGATACTACATCTCTGAGAGGCATGCAAATATGTTTGTTTTCTGTTTTTGTTTTTGTTTTTAAACAAAACAAGGAGACAGGATTGAAATGCATCATTCGTTTTTATTTCTTTATAGCTGAATCTACTATTTCAGAAATTGAGTATTATGTAGGGGATTTTTACTTAAAATCACTTCTTTTAAACTTCTTTCCTGGTCTGAAGTTCTTTCTTAAAACTACACCTGCCCATGGTTGACATCTGTTTATTAAAACAACAGAACTGTACATGTATTGAAAACCATGACTGGTCACTTTGGAAGGTTTTAGAAAACAATCCAGTTACTTGGTACTTGCTATAAGCACGTCCATTAAGCAGACATTATCCTAATACTCTCCTAATTAAGTAGTAGATACTACCAATTATTCTCATTAAACTGAGAGAAAACTCAATAAGTTTGTTGTCCCATTTCAGCAAGTTTATTTCAGTAGGGTGGTGCTTCTCAAAGAGGGATGCATCCCGGAGAGGATTGCCTGGGAGCTGCTGAGAGCTGAGTGGGGAAGAGATGGGGCAGAGGCAGGAATGCAGGGCAGAAAAGGGAGAGAGAAATTCAGGTCAAAAGAAACAGAGGGAGACAGCAGCTATGAGTGCCAGGCTCTTCTGCTTTGGGATGTGGAAAAAAGCAGAGAGAAGACAAATTGCAGCATACACGGCGCTGTTAAACTGGGTTACATGTTGAATTTAGAGAGCACCACTGCAACAACCTGTGAGTAGGGAGGTGTTCTTGTGCTCATCTAGTCTGCTCCTCTCTGTACCACAGGCTTTACTCCTTAACCATTTATTTTGCTATTGTTGATTTTGCAAAATTTGTAACACAACTTTTCGAATGGAGTGCAGGCCTATTTAGAAAGTTTGGATGAGAGGAGGAACTGACTTTGCTCCTTTGAAAGTGGTTCATATAGCTCAGTACACTAAATATCTAACAGGTACAGTTCAACATTCATGTTTATGATGAGGATATGTAATCCTCTGAGGAATGTTTTTAAATTCATACTTTTTATAATGATATTTCTTCTCTTTTATGAAGCATGTGTATTAGTATAGACTAAACAGACATAAAATGTCAGATTTAAATATTCAGCAGTTTTTGAAATAACTTTGTTCTCACTAGACGTTAAGATCTTTTTTTTTTTTTCTTTTGTCACTGAACCAAAATTCAGTTTCTAAAATGTTGATACATTTTTTCAGTAGTTTTACATCCATAGAACAAGTGCAGGAAAATCTAGCTGCAGCATTTTAGTGGAATGTAAAGCTGTGAAGATGTTTGTATCTCCAAAAATACATGCATTGTTAAGCCAAAAATTTTGTACTTAAGAGGGACTCTGAGCTGAAAGATTTGCAGGCTTATGTTCTCTCATTGATGATTATAAAGATAAAATACCTTGGATACTCCTGGCTTCCTCTGGGGAAAATACATAAAGCTATGCCTGCCCATGTAGTTGTCTTTAGCATACGTTGCTAATGGAGGACAGCACTGTGATGCTGTTGTGCATAGATTCATAGATAAATTTGGTTGGAAAGGACCTACAAGATAATCTAGTCCAACCATCCTCCTATCACCATCCCTACCCACTGACCTACTAAATCAAATCCCTTAGCACCTCCTCTAAACACTTCTTGAACAGCGCTAGGGATGGTGCCATGGAACTGTGACAGCACTTGAGAGAACCTTGATGAGTGCATTCCATGCAACATGTGGAAGTAAAGTGGGCAGTTATTTGGAATTGAGAGTGCTGTAGATGAAATTCTAGTGTGAGGAAAAAATTCTCCGTTTATAGGTCTCAGAATTGTGCTACTGGAAATGCAGACCACAATATCACTGCCTCTCACGTACCTTATCATTGTAGCAATTACAAGATTTGAAATTATTGTTTGTCCTAATGTAAGACTTTGAGTAAAGGAATAGACCTGTTGTTTCAATGAAGATGATGTCCACTTGCAGCTCACTTCAGCTCTGGTTCCCTTTCTCTCTGAAAAGGCTTCAGAAGAATAGCCTATACATTTGTAAGATTGATTGAAAAAAAAAAAAAGTAGTTATTTAATTGTTAGCCAAACACATTTTGTGGAAGTATTTCTTTGAAGTTTTGAATATAAAAAAATATAGAGCAAGTACAGTTAGCACAGTATGTATATTCTTTATATACACAAACATACATTTATAAGTACATGAAAATATACATGTATAAATTTATGCATGCATATGTTGGTGTTTGCAAGCATATGAAAGACAGCACATTCTATTACGGAGAAAACTCCTCTATTAGTTCCTATAAACAGAGATACATTTGAGATACTGACATTTTGCTTAACTTTCTGCTCAGCTACAGCTGCTTCCTAATGATGCTGTAGTATCACATAGCCAGTAGCAAAACTTGTCCTTTCCCAGATGCAGCAGATCTCCTTTCTATCACTAAAGTATGGGCAATACAATGCTTGTATTGAGCATAAGTGTGTAAGGGCTGGCTGAGGTTTGTAAACATCCCAGGCCCACAGAGGCTCCACAGGCTCCAGGAGCACTGCAGAGACATCAGGCTGCAGCCCTTAGGGCTCTGCTGGGACACGAGCAGGAGGCACCAACATTGGGCATCCATCCCTGTTCTCCTGGGATGGATCCCAGCCACATGCAGCAGTGGGATTTACAAATTGTTTTACATTCATTCATCTCCTGTTTTAAACAATTTAGAATTAATAAAATTTTGCCCAGTGTTTTTTTTTTTTTTTAACTAATGCATTTCATGCATTTCACAGACTAAAGAGGAAAATATTTCAATGTAGGAACAAAAATGTTTAAAAGCCTTAAATATAGATACAGTCATGTGTTTTCTTGTTGTTTTTATTTATTTATTTATAATTTGAGCTCCTTAGGGAACAATTATGCTTTAAATAGAGAAAATAATGCCTTTTTTTTTTTTTTTTTCTGTGAGCTGCAGGGGAAGGACAGCAGAATACTACTGATGCATTTAGAATAAACTACATAGCATTTGAGATATCATCACAGTTTTTGCATATTATTCACTCTGAGAGAACGGCATAATTTAAAATGTCGCTGTCACAGATCAATATTTTCCATCTTTTTTGACATTTCATTTTAATATATGCCTGAAAAAAGTAGAAAATATTTTTGAATAAAAGCTTCATCTACGTTAGTCATTATTATTTATGCTTTTATTTATAAACACCTCTTCAGTTAACACTTTCTGCCAAGATTTTTTTCCTCTTTGAGCTGTGTGGTTGCACGTGGACGTCTCCAAGCTGGAGGAGGAGTGACCACACTTTCTAAAAGACGAAGCTGGCACTCATGCCATGTGTGAGGACACAGAGACAAGCCGGGGGAGCCGAAGGAGGTGTGCTCGGCACAGGGAGGTGACGAAGGGTTCTTCCCTCTCTCTCCCTTCTGCAAGCTGTTGTCCTCACTTTGGGAAGAAAACTGGGACAGATTAGCATAAAGGGAAGAGAGCAGTGAAGCAGCAAACATTAGGTCCAAAATATCTTGCTCTCTGGTGTGTTTGATTAAGCTTGGGCTGGACCAATGGGAGAAGTGTAGGTGCAGAAGGCACAGAGCGGGTGACCCATGGCTACTGGCATCATGCTGTAGGGAGGTGGCTGCAGCCAGCCTGTCTGCGTGGCTGTTCAGTGAATCTTCTGGTAGCTGACATCTCTCAAATTTGGCTTCCAAAGGCCTGAATTAGACCCACTTTTGCAGGAAATGGCAGATGGGACATTATGGCAAGTGACAGAGTTGGTCACACGGTGGAGGATCCCTTTTCAAAATGTAATTGAAATATAACAAGGGCTTGCTGGGAGATAAGAAAGTGAGCCTCTGTTTCTTTGGCATGTCCCTCATTCACTTCCTGCAGGTTGTTTTCTAAGAATGTTTCCCCTCCTTCTCCAATTTGCTAATAGAAGTTAGGATTAACATGCTGCAAACAACCCAACTTTAAATTAATCTTTTTTTTTTTCAGTGCCTTTTTTCAGTTTTACATTGGACTTTGCTTTTAAGTGTTCTGTACTCTTTTCTTAAGTCTGTTTTCTGAGGATCAGTGTCTCAGGTTTCTGTGTCAGAGATGTGAGAAGAGAGCAGTGGCATTGCATTCTCAGGATGCCAAACGTGTGCACTTTGATCTGGCGCTCAGCGTGCCTCAGGGAGTAAGCTGCATCTTGATTTCTGTAGTCAGCCACCCGCTATCAGGTACCAGGGCCCCGATTAGGCAGGCAGAAAAACAGCAAACACACCGTGGGCTGGATGTGGAAACCTTTGTGAGGAGGCTGTTGGCATCAGCAGTGTCCTCAGCACTTGTTCTGTGGTGGAGTTTCTAGGGCAGAAAATGCCCCTAACACTCAGTAATGACCACAGGTACCTTTGCGCACTGATTTTAAAGCTCTCCCCTCCATGGTTAACATTTCATTGCAGAATGGAAAATGAAAAGGATATCCATGTTTTGAGAACTTGACCTCTTGCAAATGTGAGAGCACTTAGAGTGCCTGTTCCTCCTTAACATTCCTCGCATGCCCTCTTCCAAGCCAGTTGCTAGCACTTGGTGCAATGCTGGAGTGGCTTTGTAGTTGCACCTGTGCTGCTTGCTCTGCCTGTGGCATTCGGGCACCCATGGGGTGAAACAGCCTCTCTGAACTTCAGTAAGTTGTCATTCATCCCAAAGGCACTCGAATGGAGTCTCATTCTTTATTCACTGAAACTCCTGTAACTTTGAGGTCTCCTGAACTCCTCAGAAGTACAAGTGTGGTATTGTCAGAGTTCTCTGTGTCTCCCTGGCTGCTCTGTGGGACCTGCAGAATGGTCTGGGATAGCTGTGAGGTGTGGGGAAGCTTGGGTCTGGCCTTCAGTGCCATCCCCACAGCCTCACAGTATTCAGCCACACGAGAGCTGCAGAAGCAATCAGCATTGATGGTATTGTGTCAAAATTATTGGGTTAACAAGGATTCTTCAAGTTATTTTTACAGACAACATGTGAAGTATGCGAATCTGACAAGGTATTTGAGATCACAGTTTACCGGCCTGCATGTCGATTCTCACTGGTCGTTTCCACCTACGGTCATTGAAAAAATACAAAGGGAATGTAAAGCAACTGGAAATTTTAAGTGCCAATTAGTGTGTTAGGACTGCAGCTCGCACAGCACTGAGCACCAGCAGGTGCTGAGCACCCCAGTCTTTCATTCAGAGCACTGGGGCTGAGGGATGCCTAGCATTTCATGACACTGAACACCACCAGTACAGGCTCTGTAGAAGATAAATATTTCTTATTTTATTTGACCTTGGAGATGGAACTGGTTTGATAGGGTTAAGGTCAATGAGTATATTATTTTTAGATGAGATACAGAGTACGTGGATGGTTCTGCTTTATTTTAGTGTGTTAACATCTGGCAGCATTCTGTGTTCCATATGCTGCTGATTGTCCTGATACATTCATCTTCAGCGATCATCAAAAAGATTTTAGTGCTCTGGAGTTAATCACACATTTGAGAAGACAAATACATGAAGACAAGTGGAAAAGCAGTGTGTGGGTTTTTGTGCATAAGATTGAGATTTGGGTAATCTTGTCAAGTGCTCAATTAATTTAGAAAAGAAATATTTTTAAAATTGATTTAATTAGTTAATATTTGTAAGAACTGTGAGGATGAAAAACAGCAAATTAGAGCTTGATATTGTTATCACAACAGACATAGAGAAACTGATTGTGCCCTTTTATTTCCAAATGTGGCACACTTATTTCTTCTGAGAATGAATAGTTAAAGGAGTTTTAGCTCTGAATCTTTTTCCTCTGTGTTATTTTTGCATAGCTTTTCTGTGTGAAAGTTTAGCTATGCTTGTGCTATTTCATTACAAAAATCACACACAACTATCAACTGACTTTTTTTTCGTATACCAATGTTTTCAGTTTTCCTAGGCTGATAGCATTTTTTCCAGGGCTATCAATTACTATTTTCATTTTATGCTGTTTTGGCCTTACATGCTAGCAGCTTCAGGGGAGGAAGATTTAAGAGTTTCAAAGGGAATCTGCCACAACATAGCAGGTGTTCCCTTTACAGTACCTCCTTCTTTCTGAAAATGTAGAAAGGCTGCCGAGAACAGAATGAACAGGGAAGCAACAATCAAGCTAAGCAGCATGTCTATCAGCCTCTCCCTTGTGTTGTTTGCCCCAGCCTGTGCTCCTCTCTAGGAGAGCTGGCTGTGGGGCTACCCTTATATCTGCAAAGGAGAATTCAACTAAGGAAACAACCACACAGTCCGAAGTCCAGAAGGGTGACACTTTGCTGCCCATACCTCTTGAAAGACACCCCCTTGCAGCCCACTCCCCAGCCACAGGGGGAACACCATGAAATCAGCTGTGGCTGTGGCTCTTTAGTGAAAGCCAGGGAGCAGGATCTGCCCACACAGCACTGTGCAGGACGTCTGGCCAAGATAATATGTTAGAAAAGCAGCAGGAAGGCTGAAGTGGCAGTTTGCCACAAAACAGAAGATAGAAAACAAACCACAGTAGCAATGTTGCTACTCAGTATTTCTTTCTTATTTGAATATCCATCATTTAAAATAAAAGATAAAAAATAAAGGCAGTGAAATCTCTTAGGGCACATCCCATATCGCTATCCACTATTGAGATAAAACTTGTTTTATTTTATCATGCACAAATTTGTTTAAATCTTAGCAGTGACCACTCTTCCTGTTGCCAATATCTATTAATGATAATTACTTCAAATACAATACTTGCTCAGTGATAGCATCACATCATGGTGAGGAAGATTGTGATCTTATCTAAACCTATTCTGTTTAACTCTGACACTCCTTCTATTATAGTAGGGCCTTGATAAGATCATGCCTGTTAGGATCAGACATTAGTTGGAATCAATATTTGAAAATGTGCCTGTTTTTGCTTAATAGCAAAGTTAGTGTGAGGGTCAGAGTGAGATCATTTGTTGGATGAGATTGTACAGCTTCGTCTCGTAACGGAAATGTGTTCTTTACTTCAGCTGCTGGTGAAAAGTGAAACAAGGGCTCCTTGAAAACTGTACTGCTTCACTAATAATCTCCGTAATATACAATCATGATATTTAACATCAGTAGTGGTGCAGCCATGTTGAGGTTCTAATCAGGAACTGATGCTCCTTTGTGCTAGACTCCGTCTGAACCTGAAACTAAGAGGACTAGCTGCTAGACCTCTGCTAGCTTAGGTCCTGGGCTTAGACCAGCCCTGAATACAATAGTAACAAGCAAGTGTGGGAGGCAAAAGTTAAAGTGGAGATTATGAAGATTAGTTTAATAAACAGCAATTACATCACAGTAAAGCAGCAGATGTGAGCTTTACAGACATGCTGAGTGAGAAAGTCAGCAAGTTTGCAGATGATTTCAAGGAATTCATTCATTCATCCACTTTTATAGTGGAAGAAAATGTAAAAAATTGGAAACATTGATTTAGATGGGAATTTTAGAACTCATTGACTGATAAAGAAAGATATAATCTAGATCAGTGATGATGAACCTTTTTAGTGCCCAGTGCCAAACTTATTTTCAAGAGCTCAGAAGTTCCTGTGCTGCCAACAGAAATCTTTCAATGACAAACTTGTTACCCGTGCCAGCAGTTTACGGTTACTGGTGGGGGTGAACAATAAGAAAACACAGAGTGTCATAAATGCTATTTCGCTGAACAATATGGTTACTGTTTCTGTAGGATTTTTCAGGTTTGGGTCAGGGAGACCAAATGCCCATGGATATGTGTGTGGATTGTTTGAGAGCTTTAATGCCACTTTCTGGCACTACATGAATGTTTTCTCTATCATAAATGAAAAAGTTGAACAGCATAAATTATAAGCTAAGAACTTAGTAGTCATATTAGCAATTGTTTTTATCATTTCACTACAAAATAGGAGTGCCACTAGTTCTGTGGCTCAGGTTGGAATCGAAGAACTTCATGTGTCATGTATAGCTCACTGTACTATGGAAGTAGCTGGATTGCTCTGGACTGCTCTAGAAAGAATGACTACAAGAGATATTTTAATAGATCTCTTAAATCACTGCAGTGCAGCATAAAAACAAGTTTGGAGATTTCCATGTTTTTGCATGAAATGAGCTTCTTGTTTGGATGCCCGTATCTGTACTTAGATGAACCTCTAGTACTGTGCCCAGCAATGTGCTAAGACCTATGCTGGGTTTACCAATCATGTCAATTTTAGTAATGTCGCTCATTACTGAGTTTCTCATCATAAACTCTAACTTGTGGTTTGAATTAGATTTCCTTTACTGTTAACAGCTCGATTACAATTCTTCACATTTGACACACCAATCTAAATTTATAACACTGTTCTGAGAGATTCACATTTTCCAGACAACAGTGGTACTTTTCATTAGACGAAGTCAGAAAGTTTCTGATATAAAACAAAATAAGTATAATGTCACATACCCCTCTAATTATGTATGTTATGTCAGTACCACTATCACATATGTGCCAACTGGTAGTTATAAAGAGGTGTAACTGTAATTTATGTTTCTTCAAGCACAAAAATAAGTGGAATGACAAATGAATAAATCATTGCACCAGTGTTAACAGTAAAAGCATGACTGAATTCACTATCACCATATTGCTTTTCAAGTCAAATAAATGCTATTGCTTACTCTTTCAGTATAATCATATGTGAAAACTCTGAATTGAAAAAAAAATAATGAAGAAATGCCACCAAAGTGGATTTATATAGGTGAAATTCTTCCCCTGTAACATCTGCATAAGGATATTTGAGTATTATTTTGCCCAGAAAAGGTGAAGCATTTCCATATTTTCATTGAAAAAAGCAATATTTAGGATTCAATCCAAATAATGAAGATACAGATTTTATTTGACTTTCTCTTATATTTTTAACAAATAGGAGGGGGAACAGAGGCATTTCTGAATCATCTCAGAAAAACTGGGAGTAATTTATCTTTGAAATCTATGTAATTTGTCAAGATTTTATATATCTGTTTCACAGTGCAGAACAGATTCTTTTTCAAGATGGATTTTTCTTTATTTCCCCAGCTTTATGGAAGTATTTTAATCTTGGGGCACCCTGAAGGAATTGTTCTGATACTACATTAGGGTATCTGCAAACAAAAAATAGCCGTTTTCCCACATCCACATGTCCACAACATGGCCTTCACTAAATTAGTGACATGGTAGATTCTTAAAGAAGCCAAATTTAAATACTGATTTCTTTAAAATATTGACTTTTTGAACAATTTTAATTCTTTTAATCATTTATTTCTTTGCAGTCTTAATTCTGAAATAGGATATAGTTTAAACATCATGGAATACTGACAAGTTTTCAATTTTCCTTGATTTCAAAAGCCAGAATGTGCTAGATATAGCTTTCCAGGTGCATAAGTGGGGTGAGAAAGGAAGCAAATTTGAGACACAATTAGGCTAATTTTAAATACAATGCAAAACTCAGCACTACAGTTTTCTACCTTACTCCCAGTTATACATAAAACAAGAATTGTCAGTAAGACAATTGAATACATCTCAGGAAGTAAGGTGCATTTTTCTTCCATGAATCTCCCTTCTTTCTCACTAAATGCTGAATGGTCAAGAGCCATCATGCTGCCTTTATAATAACAAAATGTTCCCTTCTATTTCTTAGTGGCTCATATTGCCTACATAGCTCATGTGAAAATCGTCTGTTAACTTGTATGCAAGTGAAGTCAGAGCTTCACTTAAAACTTAAAAGTGATTATATTGGGGTAAAATAGGAAGAAATTACAAGCAATTACACCTGTATAAATAATAGGAGTATTCATTTTTGCTCTAGAATTTTATTGAACTTTGTTTATATATTTATTTGATATCTACTCTCTATGCCAACAAGTTTTTGGTATCCAGACTGGCCTATTAAGCAGATCATCATTCTGTTGATATTATTATATCTGAATCAAGACTGTGATAAAAAAAGAAATCTCTTCCCGAAAGAATTTAGAGGCCACAGGGAGAGCACAGACAAAGAGCAGGAGAAATGCATAATTTGATCACCATTTTTAAAATAGGAGATCAAGGTACAAAGAGATTAATGGACCTGCTTGACAGCACTCTGTGGAGGTCTCAGGTTTCCTACATGTTAAATGAATGCCTGTGTTACAACATTATCCCCTGAATGATTAGCAGATACCCAACGAGTTGCATGTTGCCATCCTATGAATTGAACTAATTTTTTTAAACTCTTCATGTAAAAATCGTGAGTAAAATTTAGTTTTGTAAGAGTCACTCTCTTCAGAAATGGTTCATGATAGGAAAGACTAAACTTTTTATGAAAATCATATACAGATAGTAACTATAAAGAAAATGCATCCCCAAATGTACCACTGAAGAAAAACAGAAAACAGTAAGTAATCTATCAAACAACTACACTGCACAAATTTCTCATCATTTCAGAACAGATGGGTTAAAATTGGGAAGTGAAGTTATTTTTAAAAATCCAGATTTGCAATGAGTGTTGTCCCTTATCATGTAAAGGAATGATTAAACCAGTTGATATCGCGTTGGTGTGAATAGTCTGGATTATGTCTTTGAAAAAGAGAAAATGTTTGATGATGGTCTAGCAGTGCTATGCTTCCAATAGGCCAGTCAGTCAAATGCAAATACAGCCTATAATAAAAAGAGCTGGTTGGCATAGTAATTGGGAAATGAATGTTATTTGTAGCTCCATATTTCTGTCTTTAGGAGGCTAAGAACTAGGAGGTTGGTATTGATAAGAGGGTTTGTGTATAAATCCTTTGTAATGAGGCTGTGCCTCTTCAGTCATTTGTATTAATTTTAACTTTAGATATGGACATCATTCTCTGGAATGGGTGACAACTAAAATAACTAATTTCACAAATGTCTGGAAAAAAAATCATATATTTTTAGAAAAAAATTCCTTTTTTGTGTCATGGAGAATTTGGGGCTGTGTACAGGATTCAGCTTAAATGTCATAGCATGCACTATAGATTATGGCTGCATTTGTGCAGATGCTGGTAAAGATAACATGGTTTGCATGTAAGGAAACTAATATGTGGGAGAATTACCAACTATAACATGTAGTTTAAGGGGTAGAAATGTCCTTATCCTTAACGCAGGGGAAAAGCATTCTCAAATGGCCTGAGATCTACATCAACTCCAGCATTAACCCCCCTACTCAATATATATTTTTTCTTTATTGTCATATTTGGCTGATTATTTAGTAAATGTTTTAAACAGTTTCTGCTGTTCCACATCTTTCCACAGCCACTTATGTTTTACATCTTATTCATTTTCTGAATATTTCTGTCAGAGTGCCTGATAATGTGGGACTGACCAGAATGTTGTGGGAAAGGTGAAGTTCTGTCAGGGGTTTTGATACTTCTATTCTGCTACTCTATCCACACCACAACTGTTCTGTCTCCATGCAGGTTTATTTTCAGATATGTAGATTCCCTTAACACCTCCTTTTCCCTTTCCCCATTCCCTGATGGTTATCCCTTGTTTCCATTTCTAGCGCTCTCCTCCTCACCTTTCCAGTCTGTTCTTCTCCACTCTCCTCTTTCTGTTACTAAATTATTAGGTTCTTTATTCTACTTCCCCACTGTATTTGTTTTGCTCTTATCATATTCTTAACAGCCACATTTCCTTCTCCATTCTCTAACTTCTCTGTCCCTTTTCTTACTGACCTTCAAGGCTCCTTCAACTGTGCTCAAGGACTTGCCCTTCCTTAATGTCCAGCTCCATCCATTCAGTTTACTTAGTATACACTGGCTGGAGTTAAAGATTGATGCTGATTTCAGGCAAAAATCAACCAACACAATGAACTGTAGTTGTTTAGAACGTATTTCTGATTAGCTCCTCTGCTCAAGGTAGCGCAGTCATTGCTGTGGGTCATCACAGGGCTGATCAACAAAAGTATCCACTTCTATTGCCTGCTGTTACTTTGCTAGCTATACAGATGTAATCAAGTCTTGTTTTTTAATAGTCGGTACCCACTAAAGACACCAAGAAGGAATCTCTTGACTGCCCCACCTGAGTTTAATGTTACACAGCTAGTCAAGTGTATTGTGGGCTTAATTTGCAATCTACTTAGGCATCAGGCGTGGGTACTGCTAGAGGCAAGCTAGCAGGCTGATGGGCCTGTGGACTGATCTTCCATAGTAAATCCTATGCTTTTGTGATATGTTGACAGACCCTTACCTTAAACAGTGCTAGGAGGCACCGCTGTAATAAAAACAAACTAGCTCATGCTCTACTTCTGAGATTTTCCATGAAAGCAGCATAAATGTTAATGAATAAATAATCTTCTCCTAAATTTCATACAATAACTGAAGTTACCCCAGGCAGGATGTGCCACTGTAGATCGGTGTTTGAAATACTTGAGGATTCCTTATTCCTGGTAGTGCAGTGGGAGGAAACCTTTGACACTCCCTACGTCATTTATTTCTTGGTATGGTGTTGAGGGCTTAGGTTTCCTGTCTTTCCACATCCTTGCTCATACTAAGTCTCTCTCACACTAGGCGCTTGCAAAAATTTTTGGAGGAAAGAAAGATAACAGGGAAAACATGCAAAATATTAGTTAAATTAATAAAATAATCCCACTTCCCTGATCTTGTGTGCAGAAAGAAAAGAAGAAATTGAATTGAAAATGCATTAGGTAATGCCTGATCTAGGAATTAATCTGCTTACTTACACACAGCAGAGATACAAATTCTCTTGAGATAGCTAACTTGGTTTCTGATGTGGTATAATCCATGTTTACACAAGCATACTTAAATTGCACTGAATTATAAAGAGAAAAGATTCCTGTGTAAAATGAAGCAGAGATGGAAAACAGAATGAGAAAAAATCTTTTTTATCATATGGTAGTCTTCTCTTTCTCAATATTCAGAAGAGCATATTAAAAGAAATGTGTTACCTCTGATCTGAACTGTGCTTGTTTTAAATGAATCTCCTTACTATGAGAGCTGTTAACTATATTTTTTGGCTGAGTCAATGAGACTGAAGGAAACATAAAGTTATTGTTTTCAGTCTCAGTGGAAAAGGAGATGGTGGAATCATACTTTCAATCTCTTTCTATATTTTTTAGTAAATTTTCTTTGACTAATATGATTAATTTTCCTTTGTATTTCTATTGCTCATTAGGTATCTCTGTTTTTTTGACAAGTCTATGTCCTGTTGTCAAATCTGAACCCAGCTTTGTGCTGGAGAATAGGATGTTGCTCAAGGCTGTTTTTGAGGAAACGCCTTCAGGTTGATACGGTCACTTCCTCCTTGTTGGATATCTAGGAATTGTAGAGTATGCTAATGACACTTGATCCCCTTGAGATTAAGAGGATGAACCATCTTTTTTACCTTCATTTAATATGCTGCTTTCAAAATAAATTTGAGAAATGTTTGAAATTTGAGAGGTTTTGAAATTTGAGTCCCATTTCATCATGACTTCTAAAGCATTTTTACAGCTTTCCAGATTAAAGAAAAAAAATCATGTGAGAAGTTGTAGATTGTGTAAGAACAATCGCTCAACAAGTTCTCCAAAGTCTGACGTGAGAGTATGACTAGCTTGTCAGTGATCAGCAGAGATATCCTGATCTGTGTTACTGTACCTTTTGGACAGTGAGTGAGAGGGGGTGAAATGGGACATGGCGTCTAGAAAGGCAGAGTGCAGTGCATAGAGTGCTGTTGTATTTTTTCAACCATTACAAGAGTATCAGTGAAAGAATTCAAATCTATTCAGTATTAATTGTGTATAATTTAACTTTAAAACACTCAGAACTTCTGTAAGTTAAGACTGCATGTGGCAATTCTATATGGGAATTTAAATATTGCCACAATAGACTGTGTAGTCTCAGGAAAAAAAACAAAAAAAAACAAAAAAACACAAAAAACAAAGTATAAAATGAGACATTACTGAGCTAACATAGCTGTGAAAACTTTACATTCTGTAGACTGTGATTTTTTTCATATTTTTTCATTTCTCTTTAAATTTATTCATATTCTACTTTACTTAGTTCACCATTTTGTTTCTTGTTGTATATTTAAAATTCTAGGCATAAACAGAAGGAAAAATAGCCTTTAGAATTTAGGATTTTATAGCAGTCAGCATCTGGAGACCTTCTGCCCCATGTAATATACAGTGAAGTGCTTCACGTGGCCCCCCAAACACTAGTGTAGCAATAGTATGCAAGGCGAAAGGGGTTTTGTTTCTTTTCTCCACAGGAAAGGTGGATGTTTAAGAGGTAAAATAAAATGTACATCTTCTCTCATTGTAGCAGTGTCCCTGCATTAGAGCATCTCAGATCATTTCTGGCCCTTGTTTTTTTGTGACCTCCTTCTTTAATCTAAATACCCCAGTTAAAAGGTGAACTCAAGAAGAAGAAGGTATTAAAAAAAAAAAGGCTGAATTTCACACCTTACAGGGTTCCTTTTTCTTTCTCCCAAAAAACATTTCTCAAGAAAAATCTTTTCAAGATGTCACACCATGAAAACTCAGCAGGAGTTTAAAGGTTGCACAGGAACCTTGTGACAGAGAACCCACAAAATCTGCTCCTTTGGCTTTGGGTTCTAATGGTGAAAATTCCCTTCCTACAAGCACTGCATAGAGGGAGTTGTGCAGCCTCTGCAGACTTGATTTTTTATCTGAACTCCTTTATTATTATGACATCAGATTGACACTTTTTAGGATTGTGAAGCTTGAAATGCTTCATTAGATTATAAATATTAGAATTTTAGTACTACCACACTGAATTTTAATAACTGAGAAGCCACTGTGCACCCAAGCTCAGAAAAGCTATTCAAATCTGCTGTGCTAACAAGGAAGACAGAAGCAGTGTGGTAACCAGTAGAATTTTTTATTTATCCCTAGAGAGAAACAAATATGTAACTTGGTGGTATATTGCAGCTCTGTGCACCTGTCCACGACTATGCTACATCTTGTGCATATGAGAAACATCTGTATTAAAACAGATGTTTTCCATAAACTGTTTTAATATGCCTTCATTTAGAGTTTCATACAAGTGTCTTAAGGCCACATTTAAGCATTTCAATATGAGATTGAATTTTTCATTTTTTTGTGGACATTGATTTTACACATATACAAAGAAGAGAGAGTTAATATCTCAAAATTGACCTAAAATTAAAACTTCACAATGAACTGTCTGTTTGCGCATCGTTTTTTAGGCAAAATGTTACATTAATTACCAGGACTTATTAAAACAGATTGGATAGAGGGGAAAGTATAATAATGTACATTAGAAGAGTAATGGTTGCTTAATCGAACTTTTGCTGGCACATACTTAATCACTTAAATCATGATGCATGTTGTACTTGGGAGCATAATTTCAGACCTGATATAGGGCTGCTCTCTTATAATGTGTGCTACTGTTTAGAGTTTGGGGCCTTTCTAAGTGTACAAATATAGGCAGGATTAGCAGAATAATGTGAGATTGTCATAAGTGTTAATCACTGGTGGTTAGGAGAGTGACAGAAGTAACACCAAGCACTCTGCTCTAAAATAGCTTCAGTGTACGGCTTCAACTCCCCAGTGAACCATGTGGATTTTTGATTGCATGCCCTGAGACACAGAGGAAACAGAGGTGAGCTCAAAATGAGTTTGACAATTCTTTTACACTTGTAAGCTGCTGAAACAGGCCGCTTGTTCCTACATGCACAGCAAAGTGACCTCAGCTGAGAACAATGCAGATTCTGCATTCATGAGATTCAAATCCTCAAACTTAACGGGCAAGACCCCATGAGGCTTGATGTATTAACATTGGACACATTGTTTTGAACAGAAGAGTAAAAGCATCACATCGGTCTGGTACTAGTGTGGCTGGGCTATAAGCTAGGTGTGCTGCCTT
Source organism: Cyrtonyx montezumae (assembly GCF_038088225.1). Lineage (NCBI taxonomy): Eukaryota > Metazoa > Chordata > Aves > Galliformes > Odontophoridae > Cyrtonyx > Cyrtonyx montezumae. The sequence goes on along the minus strand of NW_027072089.1, from coordinate 17,517,227 downwards.
TCAGCAGCATGGTGTTCAAACCCTGAGCCCCAGCACTGTCCTGTGGTCATCAGCCCTGTGCTTTGGCTGGCAGAATTACCTTTGGCTTTACACTTCTGCCAAACTTTATTCAGGCATGAATGAATGGGGAATGAATTAGGAGTCTTTTTCAAACAAAACTGGTTACCAAGAAGAAAAAAAGGAGGGCACTGTAGCATCATTTGAACATGGATGCTCTGGCTCCAACTTTTAGTTCAGTGTGACATGAGGAGCAAGGACACATAGACTGGTGAACTGGGCTACTCAGCATGATCTCTGGCAATCCTGACTAGAGGCCTTTGGATTTCCCTTTCGTGTGTACGAGGCAAAAAACACTGGCAATATGGCCATTGCAGCTGTCAAGGTGCCTGAAAAAAGTTCGGATGTGTGCACTCATGTATTTCTACATAAATAAACCCAGACACATATAAACATAGAAAGAGACATATGTGTATTTAAACCTGGAGAGAACTGAATATGGGAAACACCATGGAGTTTGGGGATCCTTTAGGTACCAGCATATTTTCAGACTTAAAGGAGAAAATGTGAAACTGTATTGCTTGCTTTATGGCTGCTGCACTAATACTGCGTGGTGATACTAAAACCACCGGTGCTGAATGAAGTAGTTCACTAGATTTCTTAAGGTGAAAGGAATATACAGGGAGATGCAGAGTCAGAATATTATGTATCCAAAGGGAAAATCCAGCTTCCAGAAGGAGAATTTAGTATGAAGTGTCAGAAAGTAAAAATAGGAGAAAAAAAGTGATGTGGGGAATATTTTTTAAACTGTCTAAAAAAAAAATTAAATTAGCCCTCAAAATTCAGGGACCTTAGCTATAAAATTCCATCTGATCGCTATTAGGCTTACATGAGATTACAAAAGCCTACTGATAATAGAGTTAAATTCTATTTCAAAGCACTGCAGTGAACACACTGCAACAGCAACAAGCAAATAGTATCATCTGTTTGAAATAGGGGATATTCAAAGCATAAAAATAGTCATGAGGATGCTGTTTACACAGTAATTGACTTTAAGGGTAATTTTTGTGATGTATTGTTTTTAGAGTTAAAAGAAGCATGAAAATAGAAAATCAATGTTGTAGTGACAGAAAACTTCAAGATTCTTTTGGGTAAGAAGGAGGCCTGTGCATGTTGTGTAGGAGTATGAAATACTTTTGTTTCCTTTCATGTTATTTGTTTGCCTTTTCTTCTGAGCCAAACACTGGGTAGGTGAGGGTTACTGCGCTCCTGAAATTGAAACCCTGTATCTTAAATTTCCCTCTTATTTCCTTTTCAGTTTAGTTTTCGTCATTAAAGACATTTCCAAAGAGCTCGGCTATATATGTAGAAAGTTAACTACGTGGTAGTGGCAGCAATTGAAACCCACACCGAGTCAAGGAAGATGAGAAAATTCGAAAAGAAAATACGCTGAGGCTACATGTCAGATATTTCTCTCGTCTTTTCTCTCCCTCTCTTTTTGTGCACACAAACACCCATATGCACATGCACATATATTAATATATATAATATATGCAGATATTGATGGAATTCTATGAGTTGAAAGAGAGGGAAGATGTCTTTAAGGATCCATATCTCTCACAGCAGATATATGTTATTATCACTGAAATGTGGCCTTCAGTCTTGAAACAGTTAAAAGAGTTCTACGGCCACAAAAGAAGAGATTTCTTCAGAATTATCTCCCGCCTCACATTTGCTCTTAGGCAAGCAGTTTAAAAAAGCCCAGTGATTGAGCCAGTGATCCAATTTGAAATGCAGAAATGATTAGAGCTGCTTGCCTCATTTCATATCGAAATTCTCTGATTTATGACAGGGCTGCAGCCAAGATCTATCTCCAAAGGGAATTAGTGTGCAAGTTTGCATATTTTTGTTATTTAGGTTTCTGATAGCAGCTGCTAGCTAGAAATACTGAACTGGGAGGTGGTGGGGCAGGGTTTTTCAGCCACTGGAGCAAAGAAAGATAAGAGCCTTATGTTTAGGACATTTAGACCCCTTGACCATCTCACCATACAGTAATTTTTAAACTTGGATTGCAGTAATACAGGAATCCAGTGGAATGTTTAATTGTAGTTGTGGAGAAAGGAATTACCAAAATTCTGTCTCCATGTTTTAACTAGGGGAATTTTAATGAGGCATAAAACTTCAATCATGCGACTGACCTGTGGGGCAGAGTGTAGAACATATAATGAAACAGAAATAGAATTCTGAAAAAAAATTATTACCTTATCTGGAATTTACATGAAGTGTTAACAGGAAATTATGCAGCAGTTATAAATGAAAAATATGGGATTTAATGTACTTATTAATAAAGATTTGTTACATACATGATACCAGTGTCCCAAATCTGCTGTCCGCAGCTGTCCCCAATTTCTTATTTCTCTGTCCTTAAATGCATTTAGTGTCTTCTTATTACTGTGGAAGCTAAGGCCAATATCTATTTAACACCAGTTTTTAAGACAAATGGAGACATCTTTGAGTAGGGGTTGAAAGCTGAGGAATTTTTCCTTTCTGCAACATTCAGTCACTCATAAGATTCGGAGTTTTTCATTTGGAATTCAGTTAATGTTTTCTTTGGATTTGTAAACCTTCTGTGAAAGAATGAGCACATGGTAGCTCTTAAAAAGGAGGAAAAAAACCTTCTCCACTGAATGAAAGATGAGTAACTGCCGAATTATGCTAGTATTGCACTGAGCAAAGAAATCACACTGTGAAAGTTTATTACCTTAGCTACTATCCGGCTCCATATGGAGTCATTATGGCCTAGAGTCTCAATAGTGCTCCTAAATTGACCTTACCATAATGCAGCTGTGCTTCCAGGTATTAAAACCTCTCTCATATTTCACTGAATATTCCCCAGGGGATCCAAGGTTATTGTAGTAAAAACTTTAAAATTTGATTACTTTGTTCTTTAACAAAGAATTCGGTAAGAAGATCATACAGTCTGCAGACAGAAATGTGCGAGTTATATCTCTCAAATTAGTTCTTCTCTCACGCTGTATTTTTGCATTCCTACCCTTGTTATTTAAAAGCAGTTTTGCTGATAAAGCTTGTCTTGTTTGGGTACGCTATGCAATTACCTGATTGACCCACTTTCTTTATAAAGTCACCGCAAACATATTGTTGACCTTAAAATAACGCTGTGGTGCTGAAGCTCAGACAGCACTGACACTCTCTGAGCATCCCTGTTCCCTGCACAGGCACTGGTGAAGGAGATTTGCTCAGTAAATGACAATTTAAAACACCAAACACCTCCTACATGAAGAGTTACCAAAACATGGACATAATATAAATGAAGGAAATGGGACTGAAGATGGCTTTGCCTGCAACAGATTCATATGCTTATTGTTATTTGGACAAAACAGACAATGCAGTCAGTGAAATTGCCACCTGAAGAAGAATGCATAATAAGGTCTGTTTTTACATAGTCATATAAGCATTAAGACGAGCTACAAGTCTTTTAATTTTCTGGCTTCCACACTGATAGTGTATATAGCAGAGATTAGTTAAAACATAAAGGTGTTTTTTTTTCTTTCTTTCTTTTTTTTTTTTAAACAATAACAGAAACATTCCAGCAGAAATATGAAAGAATCAATCTTTGGATGAAGTCCACTTTCTCTGTTCCCAGTAAAATTGTGCAAGCTCTCTTTCCTGCTGCCTTTTTTAGTGTTTTGATGGCAATGAATTCTGTGCCTGCTCTACTATGAGTTTTATGATTCTGTGAGAAAAGATGAATATAGCACTATAAATCTCCCTTCTGAATGCTATTTTAGCTTCTCCAAGGATATTGTAATCTAGTCAATGCATGCTATATGCAGAAAAGCAGAAGGTAGACTTTTTGTTAGCCAGCATCTGAAGTTTTCAGAGCATGGACTCCCATCTGTGGTCCTGCAGTTTTGTATGGGCAATCAACGTTGAATATTTATTTTTCCCATTTTCACTTGTGCAGGCAGAAATGGAGATCTTAATGAGAAAACATGGTGTATCTTTGTTCAAATTACAGGTTATGTTTAGAATCGTATTAGGCAGTCCAGTGGTACTGAGAAAGTGAGGATCAAATATGCCCATGGCTGCTGCATTAGGGGGTGCATTTGGCCTTACAGAACTCCCTAACACAGCCAAGATGGAATGGGTCTTTTACTTTGATTAAAGTTACTGTATGAATATTAAACATTTATGTTATGAAGCAAAGAACATAAATTGAAAGCATGTATGACTCTGGAGAAGCCAGCAGCTCTTCTCCTTCCTCTTAAAGTATAAATACTGCTACATGCAAATAAGCAACCTTACTTTTTTGTTCAATAATTTTTTTAACTATTGCTCGTTTTAGTTTCAGCTTTACCGTGGGCTATTAAGTCTGTGAATCTTCATGTGTTCAAAAACCACTTCCACTAGGTATTACTTTTAGAGATTATTATTTTAATGATTTATCATAAAGTATGATCTGTGTTGCTCTGATAGCCAGTAAAAGTTAAAATATTAAGTAGGCAGTATAGTTAACTTGGATAAGTGCAGCATTAGTGTAGATAGATATTATCCGATATGAGGCACTGGAGGTAAAATCAAAAGGATTAAACTTGACAGAAGAGCTCCATTTAATTTCTTCCAACCTCTGTTGTTCTATTGAATCATATGTACCTTAAGTACCTTTCTGGACTGGACTAACATCTGCTTTTCTTGGAATACAGCTTCTACCAGATCTACCTACGTTGCAAGGCAATGTTTGCCCACAGTGGACTACAAGAAGGGAGTTGTGTTCTTGTAATATTCTTACTAATTAAATCCCACAAGGCTTGCTGCTGGGCTTACTTCTGGGAGCCTAGCAATGTGAAGAGGCTAGTGGGGAAACTCACGTGGAGGAGTGTGAGAGCAGGGACAGAATGCTCGTGCATGAATGCCCCTAAAGAGAGGAGAGAAATGAAAAGATAGAATAAATATTCACATAAAGGCAAGAAAGGACAGACACTCGATTCTCTTGTACCTGTGGATTTTCCAGATTACAGGCTAGTTTTTGTAGATTGTATACAATCTGAACACTTACACAACATCCCAAAACCTGTGACCTTAGCTAATCACTCCAATATGATTTATTTGGACTGTGAAAGTTTGGAAAAAGAAATTATTCTTGAAGAAGTTGGGCAGCTTACATATAAAATCTGGAATCCTACTGTCACTCATAAAATGAATGGATAGTAGTCAAATCCTGTGTGCTTTGTGCTTGTATTGATGGCAGAATCTGAGCTAAGCCAGACTTATGTGATTTTGTATGTGTGTATATATTTGCATGAGCGCACACACATGGACACGTTCATATGTATTTAGTAGTAATTCTCTTTTCAAACCACTTCCTCAAAAAAGACAGAAAAAATAGTTTTAATTTCACAGAACTGACCAGGATAATGAAGTACTTTCAAAACTCTGGATGTGTGGAAGCCCTAGAGGCAAACCCCAGAGCTTTCATAGTTTTAGCAACCAATTACTGCAAGAAAAAAAAAAAAAGTTTCCCCAATTATGAAGTACACTAATGCAGACTGCACAGACTCAATTTCACAAAGTGTTTTGGAAAGGCAGCATTCACATAATTAATGAGAAAATGCTGCATGTGTTCAGACCTTCTGTTAATTGATTAAATGAGTCTATGTCTAAATCTGATTATAATCACGCTGTGGCAGTACAATTGAGTGTGTGTATGAAGGAAAGGACTCTCACTCAAGCATGTGCATGCGTCCTGCCTGCTTCTCCCAAGCCCCTAAATTGTAAGGAAAGGATAAAAATTAGCCTATTACAAAAGGTAGGATACTGCCCTAATAAAAGCTGTGCAGTTTGATCCCAATTACTTGAATGATTCATTTTTGTTTAGTGACTCAGTTTCTGTTTAATCCAGCACTTGTGCGGGTAAAATGAGGCATGGGTTTGGTTTGATGCTTCCTGTGGTTAACAAGTGATGGTTAGTTTTCCTGCAGTGTCGTCATAAAACACAAAACCTGCCATGTGCTTGTCATTTTTTTTTTTTTTAAAGAAGGCCACAGTGTTCCCTAAGGGTTGTGAGAGAAGTTCATCCCATTGAACTGGTCAGCAAGATATCATTAGCTCGTTGTGTACATGAAATCCAGGGGTTAGAGCACCAAGCGTCACAAGCCAGTTTCTTTACCTCCTTGAGCTGATCAGAGGATCAGAGTATCAAGGAAGGATTAGCACTGACTTGGGATTTGTGTGATTGGTTAATTTATTGCGGCGATGGCAGGCCTTTCATCTATGGCAACATTTAATCAGCACGGCCATGGAGGCTATTACGGGTTAGCTCTTTTCTCAAGTCAGCCAGGGCTGCACCATCAGCCCTATCACAATTCCCCTGAAATTTCCAAATTATCTGGAACAGGCTTTAGCCTCACAGTAATAAAAATTAGAAGAGATTCCTGATAGCACTGGTGGAAAAGGCTTTCACTTGCACAGGGCAAATTATAAATAGTATGAACGTGCACTTTAAAAAAAAAAATTCTCCACCTCTTAAGAGATGTGCAGGACTTATCACCCCTGCTCTGATCCAAATCCTCGTGGTTGAAAATTTATATTAGATTTTATCAGTGAGGCCTAAGTCTAGAAAAATCAATGAAGGTTATCTTTTATGTTGCAGGAACTTGTGGAAATATTGATTTTCATTTTATAGTGAATTTGGAGCATGAGTTGGTAATCACTGCTGAGCTGACTACAATGTTTGCCTACTGTATCTTTTACTGAGTTTTGCTCAAGTATTTAAGATAGTATATTCCTGTTGATTTTAGCATGTAGTTTGAAGTCAAATGTTTCTTAATGGAAGTTTGTGCATCTCATGTTATATAATGTAATCCTTCAGTGTAGTAGTGATTAGCTAATGTCCATTGAATGATTTCTGAATTTAGCGGCATTCAGAGTGAGAAAGGAGATTTCAGGACTCCCCTTGTATCTCTTTCTTCTCCTTTTTTCCTAGGAGTCACTAAAGCACTAAGTGAAATAGAAACTGAAACAGAGCGTAATGAAAAATAAGATGAAGGTTGCTAAAAGATAAAATATCCATGTGTAAAAGGAGTTTTGAATCTGAATAACCGCTAGTAGAAATTATAGTTATTCAATCTATTAAGCATTAAATCTCTCAGAACTAATGAAAGCTAGGAAAACTTCTGTTGATAAAAGACACCAAGGACACAGTCTATTATAAATGAGTCTAGATCCTTCACCTTGGCTTCTAAAAGTACCTTAACTAAATAACAGTGATTCAGAGAATGATTTTTGAGTTTTTCTTATGTAAGGCCCTCACTCACTCTTTCTTTTATTTGTATAGAAAGTATCCACATTCAGTGCAATTTCTATTGGTGGTGTATCCATGCAACTGATTTTAAAATGAATGAATTCTTCGCTGTCATTTGAATATTCAAAAAAAAAAAAAAAACACACACACAAAAAAAAAAACCAACAACCTGTTCCTGCAAGATTTATGTTTGTGTTTTGTTGTTGCTGTTGTTTAACTTTAGGTAACGTGGGTGATTGACTTCTTTTAGAAATGATATTGGAAAAGGAATTTTATATCTTCTTCACACAGAACCTAATGTTTGGGAAGTAAAATGAAGCTTTGTGACTTTCATAAGATAAGGCCTAACTGACCCCAGGAGTTTTAAATAGACAAAAACTCTCAGATAATTACTCACAGTTAAAACAATTATTGTTGAACAGCAATTATTGTTAAAAAAAAAAAAAAAACAAAGAAAAAAACCAAGAAAACAAAAATACAGCTAGACTTAAATAAAGATTTTGGAGGAAACTTTGTTGTTTCCTTCTTTTACAGACTCTCTGTGCAAGACCTGCTGTTCTCTGAATAGGGAAGGCAAAATAGTGGTAGCAAGTATTTTGCCTAGGAGACTCATTCACCTTTCCAGCTTCTGAAATAAAGATTTAAAGTTAGACCCCATAGGGATGAATAAATGCTTTTTTTTTTTTAAAGCACCAGTACAAGGAGACACTGTTCCTCTAGGAGTTAAATTGTGAAGCTATTTGCAAAGCGTATGTCCTCAAAGGCACTTGAAGAACATGGGGCTGCAGGTGTCCCTGAACATTATCTGAAAATACACGGTCATTCTTAATTGCAGCAAGCTTAAAGGAAAAAAAAAATACATGAATGTAGCTACTTGGATCTCCTCAAGTGCTGCTGATTGGAGCACGTGCAGCACAATGCTGGTAATGTATGAGGATGCACTTACAAGGATGCTCAGATACAAAAAATGCTAGATCCTAGAATCAACTGTGTATCACTGTGCTCATATACATGTTACTAGCATCCTTCACCAAGTTAATGATGCTTCTAGTGTATTCATTATTTTAGTACCACAACTTTCCTTGGTGTGTATTGAGGTTGTCATGTGCTTTCCTTGGTTCTGTTGGTTTTCCTCTGATCCTTCCTTGTCCGTTCATATGTTATGCACAAACATTGGTGATTTATAAATGTGAGTAATGTGTGTGTTGCTGATTTTACTGTTATCAGGAACGTCTCTTTTTGTGGGCTCTCCGGTGATGATTAAGCTGATTGGTATTTTTTAACTGGAAATCATTTTCAGGAGAAAAGAAATTTAATGGATTGAATTCTTCACTCTCTGGAAATTACAGTTTTATGTATACTGATGGCATGTATAAAATAAACTAAGAGAGGTCTTAGTTTCTGTAATGTTAACTTTTATAAACTTTAAAGAAATAGATAAAGGTTTTTTTTTCTTGGGTTTTTTTCTTCTTCCTATAGGTAAATATTTAGGTAGTCCAAAGCCTGTAATTCTTGAGCTTTGCCCCAAAGAAACTTACTGACTTCTCTGGTATTTCGATCTGAAACAAATACATCAAGGTTCAACCTTGAAGTCTAAGGAAAAAGCAACAACAACCACAGTATTATTTTCTTTCAGTATGAAAGGAAGTTATTAACATAAAAAAATCTTTAACAACAGAGAAAGTACAGAGAAAAGATGACCTGCAAAGACTGAGTTGAATTCTGTTATCTGAGCCACAGGTGCCGTTACATTTGACGTCAGTGGAAATAGTGTCTGTATTTCTCTGAGTAAAATATGACCCGTTGCCTATTTGCTTGTCTATTATAGAAGTAAAAGATGAGTCTGTGTAACTGAAGAGATATGCCTGGGTGAATTTGATTCCCTTTCTTAATTGTTAGTCTTGAACCTGGCATTTGCATGAAATTACACTGAATGTTTTATTTTACACGCCTTATGCCACTGCTGTGTTTAGAGAAAACAGCTAAAGGGTTCATTTAGGCAGAATTTGGAAACTTTGGAATATTCTCTACTTTATTATCTTGTTTTTTGTTTCTTGTTTTTTTTTCCCTAAAGAACAGAGTGTTTGTGTTTTTTTCCCAAAAGCAAGTCACATGTTGAAATAATATTTATTCTTGAGAGTCTACAAAGTGATGATGTGCAAAATTCCAAATTACCAGTATTATTAACAATAAACCTTACTTAGCTGATTTTTGGGTGGTGACTTCCAGGTTTGGCTCTTAGCTGTAACTTTGTTATAACTTTTGTTTGTTTGCTAGGATTTAGGAAACATTTTATGAGTAAGTGAAGGTGGTGGAAACAGAGGGTTGCAGGCTAATGATGAGATTCTTGTGTACCCAATCCCAGAAGCTGGCTTAGCAACTTATAGTAACAGAGCAAAATCACCCTCAGTGGATGGCCTAACCATTATGAACTGTGCGTGCAGTCTTGATTCCTTTTGAATTTTTTATAGAAACGCTGTTATATACTGTAAGCACTGTGACTGGTATCTGTATCTGGCCAAGGACAGCAAACACACAGAAGGTTGAACATCTCTGGTGAACATGCAGAAGAGTCCTCCCAAAAGGAAGACAGCATTTGACCCCAGCTGGCTCCCCAAAAGACAAATGCTTGCAAGTGTCCAGGACAGAAGTCAAATACAAATAATCTTTTCAAAATATAGACAACTATAGTATAGTCAAAAAAGAGAGCTAGGATCCTTATCATAGAATCATAGAATGGTAGAATCACCATAGAACTGTAGAATGATAGAATCACCAAGACTGGAAAAGACTTCCAAGGTCACCTTGTCCAGATGTTCACCTACCACCGATATTTCCCCAGTAAACCATGGAAGCATAGGTCTTTTCCATCCTTGGAGATTCTACCTTGCAGAAGAAGACAGAGAGTGTTCTAGACTCTAAATGAGCAAGTTAAGGCAAACACAGCAATTCATAGGTAGTATGATAATATGGGAATGGTCTGGGTAGTGGGGAATAAAAAAGTCCACAAAGTAAATGTGAATGCAGTGATTTTTTTTTAATCTTATTTGGAATAATGCAATGGAAAACCAGGATTGTTATACATTCATATAGTAACTGAAGAATTGCTTATGCTTGTAGTATGTTGGCTAGCCAGTATGTGTGTAGATTATTTTGGCCGTATTCCTAGAAAATAAGCCAACACTTATAAATAAGCTTGATGTTTGGAAAGCCTAAAATGAATCTAGTGATCATACTATTATTAAATATGAAATCTAACTCTAGAAAATAAAGTGTATTTGATTAAAAGAAAAAAAAAAGACATAAAAGGTAATGTACTAAGAATACGTTGTATCAGATAATGTAGCAGAAAATGGGAACTATTTCAGAATTTGGAAAAATACAATTGGAGGAATTAATTCAAGCCCTTCTTGATAACTTTTTCCTGTGTATTTGTATTTCAGCACAATCCTTACACATGCTATGTACCTCACTCATGCCGATCCAAACATGTCAAATTAGCTGGAGATTCTATCTGAACTTTAAAAGATAATGTATCAGATCAGAGGTATTATTTTGGCTGGTGCCAGTAGCCTGTCCTTCAGATTTTGTACATTGCAAATATGTTCTGTGAAGTTCTTTTTTTTGAAATGCAGTTGTTTATTAAAGAAGTAAACAACAACAAAAAACACAAACAAACAACAAAAAAAGGAAGCTAGATTATTAAATGAGTTCAATTTTCTCTATATGAGGATAACACATATGCAATAACATACTAACATAATAACATAACTAACATCATGCAATGACACGCACTCCGTAAACAGACCATTTCTCAAGGCTTGAACATATTTTAAGCAAACTTAGAAATCTCATTTGGTGTTTCCTTTTAATAAAATTGAGTACGTTAGTATTGATATTTCACTAGTTTTATGATACTCAATTTGGTAATTATTCCATTTCAGTTGTAAATTGCACCTTCAATTTAATGTACAGGCAATTTAATAAAGTTAATACTTTTACATGGACACAGTTTCTAAAATATTTTAAGATAATCTGTCTTCTTAAGCCACTCCAAGTTAGATGGGTTCAGTTACATGTAAATTATGATTTTAGGAAGAAAAGTATGTTATTTACAAAATTTTTCAAGTTACATTTGTTATTCAGTTCCCAAATAACATCCAAGCAATTATATTTTCGCTTCATCTATGGTGAACTGACTGAAAAGAATGCCATAAAATAACAGTTCAGTAATTGATATAGTGCATATTTGTCTTAAATGACATGTCTGGGAATGATAAAGAGCCTAATTCTGCCTACTTCCGAAGGGTTGCTCTACTTGTATAGTATTAAGAGAATCAATACAATTGATGTCCATGGACCAAACTTCCTTCAGTTTAAATATAAGAAAATCGCCTTGACTTCATTTGTTTTCAGCAATAAACTGGGAGAGACTACAGAAAAAATTTCGCTTTCTCATGGCAGTACTGCTTAGATGTTATAATGATAATGCCTGAAGCAGTCAGCTAGTTAAGGGTACAAATTTGATTGCAACATCACCCGTACTCTCCTAGAAATTAGAAATTCAGTGTTTTCTTTGTCTGAATTTTCTTGCATTTGTGACTTGAAGTCAAATGCCTGTCCATGAATTTCCAAGGCACTGAGGTCAGTAGATTGTTCTGTTAAAATCACTGGCAGTTCTGTACAGTACTTAACAAATACAAACCGTAAGGGTTTTAAAAGTGTGCTGTTTATATTGCACTATACAGGAATAATTCCTCTGACAAACATGTGGTATTTACAGTCAAATCATTCATATCTAAACGAAATAAAAAAGCCCAAAACAGTAGTGTGATTTACTAGAAAGCATCCCATTCTTGTTGTCAAGGTTTTAATCAAAATCACAGGCCTCATGAGGTAATCTAGGGATTTTCTCTTATGTTTTATTAGTTGTTTTTTGAACTGTAATCCCAGTAATGAGCTAGTAACAAATCTCAGCTATATGTGTGAAACTACCAACTATCACCATCCTTTCAGTCCCAAATAGGATAACCAGAGCATAACTACTGTGAAGCAATACAATTATGAATTTCTTGAGGGGGAGAAAGGAAAGATAAGTGCATGGAAGTCAGCTAACACTGATGCTCGGGTGGCTACAGCATGCGAAGGGTTAACAAGATTTTCATTTTAGATAGTTGCCGTAGTAACAATCAGAGAGCTCAGGCTGTATCTTTTCTATTTGTGGAGAATGTTTAGATTTACAGAGTAGCTCAGCTTATTATATATCTGCCTTGATTGCTGGATAAGGCTCGTTGATTAAAAACAGAATAAGATGCGCTTTTATAATACTCGGGGAAACCGCGGCCCCCGCCCCCGCTCTGTGTCCCTCTTTGTCCAGGGTTCTCCCAGCTCCCCCAGCCTGGCATCTCACTCAGGTGGAGCTGTGGATCAAGTTTCCCTTCAACTTTCAGTGAGAAGTGGCTGGTTTCTCCTGCATGGCATATGGTATAGACAGCAGGTCCTGGAAGGAGCTCTCTGCTTCTAGCAGTGGCTTTGGACATTGCCTTCAAGCCACGCTCCATCCCGTGCTGAATGTAAGTGGTGCTGCTGTTTGATGTCACAACTTGTTGGCGTTCCACCGCTTTGTAGAAATAAAGTTTGATGAAAGGTCTGAGTTGCAGCAGAGGAAGGAGGAGGGCATGTTTCCAAGCGCTGGTCACCCAAATGCTCCCCTTGAAATTGGCAGGAGCTGCCAGAGGCTCCCAGGCTCTGCAGGCTGGGAAAAGCTGTGGAGCTTCTTGCCTTACAGATTTTCAATAGCCATCTGGACCTGGGCCTGGGACCCTGCTCTGGGTGTCCCTACCAGAGCATGGGGTGAGCCAGGTGGACCCAGAAGACCCCAGCAGCCTCAGCCACTCTGTGATGCTGTGATGTGACCACCTTTCAGAAACATGCAAATGGTCTGAGCTAGTGAAAATCAGCTGTGATGCTCATTATTCATTTACTTTTCTTAAAAATGGAGACCACTCATGAGAGACGTGGCAGGGAACCATGCGTGAGAGGTTGCTCCCACAGGAAGCTGCCAGATGAGATGAAGCAGCACGCTGCAGGCGGCCTCGGACCTCACCTGAGAGCCCTATCTCCAGAGAGCAGGAAAAAACCCCACTGCTTTGTCTGCTAGGTTCAAGCCTGCCTTGAACAGCTGCTGCCAATTAGTGCCAAGTGATATGTGGTAGTTGTTTGAAGCAGAGAGGGTGGCTGGAGTACTGTAGCATTTTAATGGCAATTTCTGTGACAAGAATAAGAGAAATTCTGGTATAAAGTTTTATGAACTTCTGTAGTTTGATAGCCAGGAGTCTGATTCTGCCAATTTCTAAAGCTTTTGCTGTTTTAGAGCTTGATTTTTCATGTCACTGATGCTGTTTGTCTTGTTAGGCTGCTTTCTTGGCTGCACAGCACTTGCACCGAAGAGGGGCTTTCTTTTCCTTTTATAGACTTCACTGGGATATTGAAGTACTAAGAACATTTGGAAACTGGCTTTTTTTCTTTGTTCAGGTGTGTGAAAATGGATTTGGAAATTTTATTGGAAGCAGAAGGGTTCTGATTTGTTTTTCTTTGAAACAGTAAAGGAAAAATTACCTTTTGGAATTAAAAATAATTATTTGTGACACTGGTCCAAGCCAATAGTAGAATAGAGCTCTAATTTAATTGCTTAGATTCAGTGCACTGTGTGATGGTGACCAGCATGATTCTTATCATCTGCTTAGAGTTTTCATTTCATTGGAAAAATAAATAAATACCTCTTATGAGATGGGTTCAGATGTGTTGTTCTTTTGAATATGTGCTACTTCAGATATTTTTTTCCACTTCCATTTAAGGAACTTGGACGTAAGGTCCTTCATAGGCTTTTCAGCTCCAGAGAGGTCCCATTAGAGAAGATCGAGCTGAAGTGCTGCTGGGGCCCTAGTGGCTTAAATAGTAGAATGCTGACTGGCATGAGTCTGGCACCAATTTCTGTAGTAATACATGTACCCAGCTATTCCATTTGTCATTTGTACTGCATCTACACATGTAAATGAAATGGATCCATCAGTTCTCTTTCAGCGGGCTGCATCAGTCTCTAACAATACCATTATTTTAACTTGGGATACTAGTCTGAATATTTCCATCAGTCCCAGAAACACTTTGGTTCATAGTCAAATTTTCAGTGCAAATAATTAAAAAAAAAAATAACAAAACACTTTTTTTTTCTGATTGAAGGATCCTTTAAGTAAACTTGCCAAGCTGTCAGCTTCTGTGTCTACTGTTATGTAGTCCAAAAGTGATAATTTTTTTGAGTTCCTTAAACTATGTTGAAATGAGATGGGAGTGGGTTTTATTCATTGTTATTTTCAAGTTATGAGCATAACACAAGGTCCCTGTCTCCCTTTTAGCCAGTCTTTTATGTGTAAATGTTTCATAAGTATCTGAATTTTCCAAGAAAATGTATTTTCTTAGAACAGTTTTTATTTCTAGACAGTCTTTTACCCCTATCCTAAACTCCATTGTCTTCAAAACCAAAAGCCTGAAAATAGTATTCCTACATTACTTCTTTGTTTCCAGATTTTAAGATCTATTATGCATAGTGCAGCGCATAATCATAATTATGCATTCATGATGATGTTTGTACTAGCTTAACTCAGGAGTAGTGCGAGAAAGCTAATCTCGAAGCTACAGGCTGTTTTCCTGCACTTTAGATTCTGATCTGAGCTGTTTGTTGAGTTTTACTGGAACCAGACCCCTTATTCACCAGTCCTGCTGCTGGACTCTCCATCGTTATCTCCCGTCCCAATGAAGGACCTTCACACATTCCTTTACAACTTTTTTTTAATTTTTTTTTTCATGTAAACTTGCTTCATTGCAGTTCTTCGTCATGCTGCATATAGTCAGTCCATTGAAGCAATTTAGCTGAGAGCTGTGTTACAGGACTATGTCACACAAGCTACAAAAATCAGGAACCTTTTCATCTGTCATTGGTGTTTTAGGGAACTTCATTTTCATTCTTATGTGAGAAAACAAGAAAAAAAATAGGTCCTCTAGCTGTTAAGACAGTGGAGGAAAAAACAATTCCTGTTTATATAATGAAACATACTTTTTCAACTGAAAGATTAATTACACACAGGTAAAGATACTACTATGCTCAGTTCAACTTCTTGGCCTGAAACTTCTGTAACTGAAAAAAAAAAAATAATAATGTAATCACCACTACTCCATAATTCAGATCTGATTTTTCATCACAGTGATGAAAAAGCACTGAATCCTGAAATATTATTTCTCTGAGATTAATATTTTCCCTATATTAATCTGTTTTTCAGTAATACTGTTATTTATTTAAATATCTGTACAAAAAGCTGATGGAATGGAAAGGAGATTCAAGATGCTAAAATATTTTGTAGTGATACGTTAATTTCTGATAAACTAATTTCCTTGTTAGGCCTGTATGCATGTTTCTTTTTTTTTTTTCCACTGTAGTATTTGGGAAGAAGTTTTCAACGGAATAAAAAAATAAGTACTTTTAAAATATGAAAATACTAAATATGTCTTACAAAAGTTTAACCAAGTAAAGTAAATGATATAAAATTCTTTATTCAGTGACAAGGAATTAGAAATTATACTTGGAAGTCAATAGAGGATATTTCAAAATTCCAGTTATTTACAAACTTCTGCATCAGTGTGTTACACATGTGTAAGTTAATTCTTTTTATTAACTGCAAAAAAGGAAGTATGGAGAAACACTGACAATTACTGATGGAACCTTGTTCCAGTTTAATTTTACTCCAAGCAGTCAGGATCTTGCATAACACAACAGTGAACCAACCAATAGCACACTCACAGAAGATAATGTAATTTATTTTTATTTATTTATTTTTGGTAATGGATAAAAGATTTATAAACTATTCTTAAGAAGTCTGTCCTTGATTTTACATTATCCTGGCTGGGTTCTGTTTCTTCCATTTACTATGACACTCCCTGGGTAAAAAATATCCTACTGCCTGCAAAATATTGTTGGAATTTCCTACATGAAGATGTAAGGAGGAATTAGGTTTTACCCCGTAATTATATATTAAATCGGTGTTAGAATACAGTCGTAATCGAATCCTTTCATATCCCAAGGCCACACAGTTGATACAGTACGTTAGAAGGTCAGAATACTTAGCTGAGTATACACCTCTTGAGACCCAACAGATGTACAGATATGCAGCCTAATCCAAAAAACGCATTCGTAAGTCTGGAAGATCAGAATTGAGCCTTAATTCTCTAAAGGACTGCTTCAATGTTGTGTGGTCCTTTCATCCAAATTAGAATGATTCATTATGTCTAGTCCATTAGCACCATCAGGGATAGGTGTGGACCATAAAATCTGCATTAGGATTTCTAAATATGTCGAGGATAATCTTAAAATGAGATAAACTCTGATGTTTTAACTGAACTAAAAAGAATTAATCAAAGTCATACTCGATTGTGGAATTGTGCCTTAAATGTTTCTTAAATGATTATGCTGTCCTAACAAATCCAAAACCTAGTTTCCAAACTTGCCCAGAGACCTGTATATTGGATTTACGTCGGTACTTTAAAGTACCCTATTTCATGTTGGTGAAGTTGCATATGAAATTATCAAATTTAAAAAGTACATAAAGCTCTTTAAAAATTTTTGGGGAAAAAAAAAAGGCTCAGAATGTTTATTTTTTTTCCCCTAATTCTCTTCCAAATTATTTAGGTACGAATTTATATGCAATATTTTAAGTGCATTCAGAGTGTGTAACACTGAAGTTCCAGTATTGTTTCACACATCATCATGAGAATAACATTATAATGCCTAATCATTGACTAAAATATCTTTGTCTTATATATGTCTTTTACAAAAGGCCTCAGGATTCATTGGAAATATAATTCTAATTGGATTTCAATAGATTATATATTAAAAATGTTGTACAAGTATATACGAAGAGTATTTTACTATATTAATTTTTGGTTTGGGGAAGAAAAAAGTTGAATTAAACAATATTATCTTTTTCTGCTTCTAAAGCATGGCCTTCACTTACTTACCTTCTGTAATAAGAACGTTCACTTTTCTAAAGTAAAATATACAACTTCTGTTTGCAGTTACAGACAAAGAAATGATAATATATAGTAAGCAGAATCAATAAACTACTAACTAATCTATAGTCATTTGTAATGGCTTGTTTTTAAATAGGTAGGGTTTATGCAATGGATTCTTCAGATAAAAATAAATTAACACTATATATACTAAAAGAAATCTGAACTTCTGAAAATGATTATTTAACTCATCTATTCCAGGATAAAAAGAAAATAAAATTACAAAATCTTGATAATTTTCCCTCTGCATCCTGTGAAATCTGTGTTGTCACTCCCCTAGTTCCACAAGTAGAAAGGGAATAAGGGCCAAGTGATTAGCATAGATAGACTGTTTATTCCAGAATTTAATCTATCAGTCCATCCAACGTGAGCCAGGTGTTTGCAAAAGTGCAACTGAACTTTACTGAGTGTAGTACTCATCAACTCAATACTAAAGATGTTCAGCAGAAGTTAAAGGAGGTATGCTTAAGCAAGTGCCTTTGGAAGACGTTTACTAGCAAATATCAAAATAATTATTACTAGAATCACTACTAGAAACTCAGACTTAATTCTCACTGTAGACAGTGATATACAATATAGAAGTTGACCCAGTAGGAAAAACGCACAGATAATTCAGGGTGAAATTATGCAAGCAGCACTGCATTATATCTTGTCATGAGATATATGTAGGATGATTTCATCTGTACAGGTGCTTGTCATCTGTGAAATAGTATTAGCAAAAGTATTTGACTTCAAAGTGAAATCACAGGATCACAGAATTGTAGGTGTTGGAAGGGACCTCCAGAGATCACGGAGTCCAGCCCCCTGCCGAAGCAGCTCCCTAGCCCAGGTTGCACAGGTAGGCGTCCAGGCGGGTCTGGAACGTCTCCAGAGAAGGAGACCCCACCACCTCTCTGTGCAGCTGTGCCACTGCTCTGTCACCCTTAAGGAAAACGGATAAGTTCAACACCCATGGCAGTACCTGAGCACTAAGGCACAATCATACGGGTGTGCTCGCCAAGGGTACCAACTGAGCAGAACATAGACAATTTGCTTAGCACTTCACTACATTTCAGAAGATCCTTGTTAATTATATTCATATCAATCACAGCACCAACTAAGAATACAGTCTAGTCATAGGAGTGATGGCAAAATGCACTTCTGTCCTTCCTATGGACTTCTGGAGCAAGTAGAGTTAGCTAGACATAACTAGATGGATACATAGAACATGGAGATAAAGGAAAGGTAGGAGTACAGGGAGGAAGAGGAGTGGCTGTGAAGCCAGGGTGAACTGACATTATAGGAGGAAAGGACTGGGCTGTAAAGCACATCAACATTGGTCAGTAAGGGAAGGAGAACTCACTCACTAAGTTTTCAGAGGTCCAGTTTCTCGCTTTTACTTTCCTGTTCCTTACAGTTGGCTGTCGCATCCTCCAGGGCCACATGACAGGCAGCTGGAAAGAATTGCACAAACCTTCAGTTGGGACCAAGAGTCAATGCTCTGTGCTCCAGAATATGAAATAAGAATAGTTCTGGAGAAGAAATTTGAAGATAGATTCCAAAATATACCAGATATGAAAAACATAACAATGAAAATAATTGTCTCTATATATCTATTGTGGTTTTTGTTTTGTTTTGTTTTACAATAAATCTAGATTTTAAGATAATTAGGCAATTTTTTAATTGCATAATGCACAAATTAGAATGAGTGATTTTAGCTCTGTTATGATGAACTTTTTAATGTGAATCTCCATTATCCTTCCACTATTACCATTACATTTCAATGCAATTAGGAAAGTGGAATATCCCTCAGCATTTGACAGTACATGCTAACTAAATGGGTTAGTGTTGTATGAATAGGTCATTAATGTCCTGATCCTGAACAATTTCCACTTCTCTAAACACTGGAAAAGGGAACTGAAGGATGAAACTGCTCCCAGAAGGCTCTACTGAAACTCTGGGCACACAGCATGGTTGAGGACCACTGCTGGGACTGAAAAAGCATCCTTCCATGCTCAGTCCCAGAGATCAATTTTTGCTTCTGGATTTGCAAAATGCAAGTATGGCATGAGATTACACTACATTTCCATCCCTGCAAAGGTTTGTAATTTTGAGATATGCGTGTTAGAACTTTATGAAGTGTCATTATTTACTTAATCTTCATCTTCAGATTGCATAGAACAAATTGTTTTTTATGACAGCCATTATTTTATACCAAAGTTGCAGTGAGATTAGGGTTTTTTTTTATATTTTTTTAGATGTAAAAGGATGCATTCTAGCTGGGTAATGTGAAATGATTTCAACATTTATTGTGTATTTGGCTTGTATTAAGGGCATTTGTCACCAGGCATATTTGATATTAATAAAGAATTTGGAATCATGTTGAAGTCATGACAAATGTTGGAAAATATTAATAGACCTAGGGTGTATTTTTTTTGTTTTTTTTTGTTTAGAGTATCTTCATCGGTCTGCTTACAGTTTGTGGTTGTATGGTGAAATGTATGTTCAGCTTTGTCACTTGACAAGTGATGATCTCTTGGGGTAAACAGCAGGGTTTCTCAGTTGCAGGGAATCCCAGCTGTCTTTTGGGATTCCATCTGTGTGTACATTTCTTTTTTTCCTAGTTTATTTCTTATGATTTTTTTCTTCTTTCTTTTTGAGGTCGAACTATTTAAAGGCTTTGATTTGGCTACAGACTTTTCAAATATTACCAATTATTTATCCTTTGCTATCACCACAAAAATTGATGAAGGCACTGCCACTTCAGATAAGTGAAATCTCAAAATATATATTCAAATGCAAAATGTCATATATAGACCAAAAGTGGTGCAAGTTGTTTTACAATTTGCTGGTTCTCGGGTACAGCACTGCTGTGTTAACCACCAGTACTACAGAAACGTAGTCCAGAATTTCAGGATCCTAGATGGAAGAAGACATGAGGACTTTGCCTCTCTTGCCTTCTCCAGGATATGGAGGAGTCATACTGACCCCTCCCTTCTCCATCACTAATTTCATAGCCCATCACAGGCAACAATTCATTCATGTTTGTTTTATCTTTCCAGTTAGCATGACAGAACACAGGTACATCTGTGAAGGTGAACGGGCTCAAGTACTCTTTTCACCTAGCCCTAACCACAGGCTAATGTTTGAACACTCCTCTGAAACAGTGGATCACTTAAAGTTGTGAAGTAGTAACTAAAACAGTTCTCCCAGATCTGTCAGTAGACTCAAATGAAATTAATTGCGCTTATTACATTTTTACAAAAGAAAAATTCAACCACAAGGAATAAATTGCAGAATTTATCTTGCATTTAGTTTTAGTTTCTGTATCTCACTGATGGACATAGCAGAGCAGGAGCGTGTTGTGAAAACTGAAATTCCAGTGTAATTTCACAGTTCCAGAGTAGGTAGAAACTGCAATGTCTTTGTTTTAATTGGTCAGGTTTGTCACTGGCATGGAACCAAAAAACTGAAATCCTCCCCACATCTTAAATCTTGTGAAGTGGAGAGGATTTGCCTCTTCGTGTCTAGTACAGAAAGCCATGGCACTGTAGAGTGCTGCCATGGGTCTTTGACTGGCAGACCTCAAAATAAATATTCTTCCAAGAATCCTTCTTGGAAAAAAAGATGAGATTTTTCTGTGAAGCTGCAGAAATTAAAACTAAAAGATGGTCCAAATTAACAAAAAGGGGAGCTATGTTTGTCTGTCCACTGAGCTTGTATTAGGTTTTGATGAAGAAATAAGACAGTTAATGTAAGTTTGAGGTGATATAGGGAAGTTACCACCCTTCTTATTTCTCAGAATGTCTCGGAACAAATATTAATTTGTTATTAATATTAATTAATTAACCTCTGTAAATATCTGCTATTATCCAGTTTCAAATGACCTCTTAGGAGACCTTGCCAACTAAGCTGATTTGATGAGCTAATAAAGTTCTGCTGTATTGAGTGTGGTGACCACTGAAGGTGAACTTCACCTCGTGAGGGAGGACATTTTGCATACTCACTATGTCAGAAGATGCGTCAACCCTGTGATGATCAAACTGAATTTAAATTGAATTTCAAAGTAGAAACCTCTGTGAGTATATTAACTGGTGTTTTCCTATGCAAGATTCATATCTGAAGGCACCTGAGGTATATTTGTAGCTCTGCTCCCAGTACAATCAGTTTTTAATTGGCTGACGAAAGCAACACTGCACTGTGGGGCATTAGAATTTTCTACAAGGGCATGAAGGCATTTTAGTAATCTTTTGTATCATTTATGGGAATGCAGACTCTTTGGAAGAATTTCAAAGAAAATCTGTGAGAATCAGAAGACAATCAGAAGTAAAGCCCTTGAGTATCTTAAGTAGCCAACAGCTTGTCTTTGTTTAGGTGAGAATACTTCACGGAGATAATTCTGATATTTTACAAGGAAAAAAAGGTGAAGATAGAAATGTAATGATTTTTCAATAAACAATCCATCTCCTTAAATAGCATTGAGCACTTTTTGGAAAGCCATGCCTGGGAAAGGATAGCTGTGTCACAGGGACTTACTGAATATTAGCTTAGTATGTATTTCTTGCTCTGGCACAGCTTCTTAGGAAACAGCTAGCAATGATCAGCTATTTGATGTCAGAATTTCAATGATACCAAACAACTTTCTCATGCCATATTTCCCTTTAATGTGAGAGTTTTGTCAAGTTTCTGCCAGGCCACGGGCATCATATGTTAGAAACCTGTGCAGGGAAGAGCCCATCGAACATTACCTTGTCAGCACCGATTCCTTTTAGCAAGAGTGCAGAACTATTTCAACTCCCTGAGATGGCTATTTTTATCTCCATTAACCTCTTGACAGAATATAAACATTTATTGAGAGTTGCCACCCTTGTTTGTCCAGTTGCTTCAAAGGTTAGTGAAAAGTGGATGTCTGCCTGACCTCTTTTATCCTCATTAGCTAATTCTAATTATTCCCCAAGAGATCACAATTTCAACCCTTTTTGTCCTTGTCAAAGTTGTCTGGTTATGGCATGTATGAAAACATTAGCAGAAATTATGTTTTCAGGTAAATATGATTCAAGTGTAGAACACACATTTTCCTAGTGCAGAGCACTGAACAACACTGCAGATTTTTAATGTACCCTTGTTTGCAAAATTTTAGGTTCCTGTTGTATGGCCCTATCTTATGGACACCTGTGTTAGGAAATCCCTATTAATTATATTTATGCAGCAGGCAGTAAGCTTTAGAGCAATTATTAATAGGTTTCTTTTTTGAGGGAGAAATATAATATTTTTAAGTCTGTGTTTGGTTGGTTTTTTAAGCAGATATAATATTATTGCTATTATTAAGGAAGTTTTTCTGACAAAAGGTTCCCTTCTTTAGATGAAGATACTCAAAACACAGCTTAAATTAGCTAATTCTCTCCACCCAAATCTCCAAGTCCTTTGCCTCATGTTGAGAATGACTGATTAAATGTTCCTGCAAAATGTGTACTTCATATGAGTTACAGGATGATTTTGATTGTACACCCTGAGAATATTAACATACTTTAATTCTAGTGGGATGATGACACAAAGGTGGAGATCTTTTATGAAGAATTCTGCAATCATAGAACTATAGAATGTCTTGAGTTGGAAGGGTCCATAGTGATCATCCAATTCCACACCCCTGCCATGAGCAGGGTTTCCAGCCACTAGAACAAGATGGCCAAGGCCCCATCCAACTTGTCCTTGAAAATCTCCAGGGATGGGCATCCACAGCTTTTCTGATCAGCCTGTGCCACCCTCTGAGTAAAAATGTCCTCCTAACATCTAATCTAAATCTCCCCTCTTTTAGTTTAAAATTGTTCCTCCCTGTCCTTTAACTAACTAAAACAAGGTTCAAGGAGGAAACAGTAATAAACTGAAGGAGCTGTTTCTACAGCAGCTTGGTCAGAAGAGAAACCTGATCATGACTGACTGAGTCAGAGCAGTGGGACCACAATGTATGATCCACAGCACTGATGATGGCATTGGTGTGGACCCAGTATTCGAATGTGAGATGTCTCACCAGCCTACTGCCTACACGTGCCTTTCCTTCATATCCGATGCCTGGATCTCTCCCACATGCACTCTATCTGTGCAGGTTTCTCCCGAACAAATAACTTCTTCCCCACCATTTCTCCCCCTTGCTTTGTCATTTCTGCTTCTCATGCCCTGGTTTTTCTCCTCATTGTCAGACTGAGCTTATGGTTTCAATTACAGCATGGCTTTGTGGTAGAGCAATTCTACGCTACCAACAGTTTCTTCTGTGTTGATTCAAAAAAGCCCCTTTTTTGCATGCCTTGATGGATCTCAGTTTTGGTTGTACATCTGGGGCAGAGGACATAGCAGGTGTCTCAAATAGACAGGTCCCAGGGTTCACAGGTTGCAGGCAGTGCCTTAAATCCACAGACACTTAGTGCAGATTAAAAGGCACTGGTGTAATGCGCTCAAAGCACGATATCCTGCTTTACACGCGGGTTGCCGCATTCTGCACCAGCTTCAGATTTCAAATGGATTTAAAATGTAGCCTCAGGTGTAGCGCATTGCAGTAGTCTAATCTTGAGGTGATAAAGGCATGACTGATTTAACCATAGCTTCTTGTTATCTTGGACTGGGGTCTTTTCATTTTAACCATTTTAGGGAAATGGCCTTTCCTGAATCAGCAAGCTTGCTTCAATTCTTACTATGTAATAAGTCACAAGAGCAAACTTTTGTCAGTGGAGAACTCCTCCTGTGAATGTGTGAACCTCACAGGATGCCAGACCCCAAGAACCTTGGCGGTGGACCTGACTCGTCTTACAGCTCACACAATACACCTCTGAGTGACTTCAAAGGGAAGCCATTGGCAGTAGCCCTTAGTAGAGCTGCCAAGCTTTACAAGCTGCAAGGGCCTTGAGAAGTTTTGCTTTCATATTAGGATAAGTTTATTTACATACTTGTGAGTGCAGGAGCAGAGCTATGGGAGAGTGGGAAATGTGTCTGAGGTGTCCATTGGCTCTGGTGGACTGATAGAGCTGCAAGGTGAAATGCTTTGTTCCCCCTCTGGCCTGCCTCTGCTGCCCAGTTATCATTCACAGCTAAACTGGTGACAAGCTTTACCAACAAGCTGACCCGGAAACTAATTTAGTGATCTCCTTGTAGTTCTTTAAGGTAAAAAAAAAAACAAAAAACAACACAAAACTCTATAAACAGAGTTCAGCAAAGTGGACTCGCATCCTCAGTGCTGATGCTCACTCTGTTTGCTTCTGCTGCTGCACATCAGAGTGGATGAGGCACCAGCCTGGGCTCGTCTCATTGCCTGGAAGAAACCAGGGCACTGGCCTGGGACTAAGCCTACCCACTTACTAAAGGAGAAATTAATCTCCATGAGAAAGTCAAGCGGTATCTCTGTATCTTATTTCTTCCTCAGCAGTATGTGGTTAAGTATAATCCTTTCCCAGTACACATTATTCGTCCTGTCTATGTAGATAATAAACTATTGCCCAGCACAAGAAGATCCTGATGTTATTTGAGGCTTTTTGATACCACCTTTATGCAAATATTAATACCCTTACAGATGGCAGAGAAACAATGAAATGTCAGATGTTGAGGAAGAAAGCCAGAAACAGGAATCCGATCTTGTGAAAATTAAATAGATGATCTCTTCTGCTCTTGAAGACTATTTTTTTTATTTATTTTCATTTTCTTTCTTTTTTCTTTTTCTTTTTTATCTTGGCCCCCAGCTTGAAAAATAGACTTGTTTGAATGCATTGATGGAATACTTGGAAAAGTCTGCTACCTGGGTAATATTGCACTATCAGCTGATTGCACTTGGGATTACCCGAAACTGAGAGCACATATAAGCACAAAAGGCATGTTAAAGGTTTCACTGAAATGGCAGGTGAAGAAATTCAGCTTGTGGTATGAACATGCCCCAGCCCTCCTCTTCCTTATTGCAGTGCAGTCAAGGTTGCTAGCAGTTGTGCTATAGCTTATATTTAGTATGATTCTCAGCTCGGTGAAGAATAGAGACTCTTCCACTTCCATAGAAACCTTATACTGCCATGGTGTAAATGACACTAAAATCCAGACTTTCTTATAGTAGGTTGCCGAGATTAAATTTTGATTGCCTTTCATTTCATATCTTGTATTTCTTTATCAGTTCATTCCTCGCTCATATCATTATTTTCTATGCAATCCAGATGTAAATAATTTGTACTGATTTCATATTGTTAGTATCAGACTTGATAATTTGTATAGGAAGTTAATGACAATTTCATTTTTTAAAATGTGTTGTCAGGAAGCAGAACAGTTTTAAATTCAGATTTCCAACACATGCAGCAGGGATAATTTATAATACTTCACACATGCAAACACACTTTCTGCAATTTTGTGTGTGAAAGGCAATGTTAGAAATTGAGACATTGCATGTCTCTGTTTTCAGTATATTTAAACTACCTAGGTGTGCTGTTGCTAGCTTTTACATTCCTTTCCACTCATTTCATTCTTAACTTTATATCTTTTTCTTCCAATACTTCTGGATGATGAATAACATTTTGCAATGTAAATGGAAGAGGTATGAAAAATTTCTATGAAAAATGCAAAATTTAAAAGGCAAATTAAGCAAGAAATACTGTATTTCATGAAACAGTATTAGAAAATAAACATCACAGTAACCCTGAAAACAGGAAGAACTATATCATTCAGTATTGGTCTTATTCCAATATCTTTTTAAAAATATTTATATATAATGAATTATACTGAGTATATTATTTTATAAGTTTATGAATTTAATCTTATGTAAGATTATGAATTTAATCCTAATATAACTGAAATGCTTTAAATTGTCTAATTTTGATGGAATGTAACATATTATATGGTAACTATTGAGATACTTTGCTACGTTTCTAGGCTAAGCCTAGGTAATAAATGTGGCCACTGCATCAGGAAGGCCCATATGAATACATGAGCTTTTGTATCTTAAGAGTTTTGAACTCATTTAATCATATGGAATATTGCCAGTAGAACCTAGCTGGAGCCAGTTGAAGCATTACTGACGGAATATGAAATAATCAAAGTCTCTTAAATAAGGTTGGAATATCCGAGACAGGACTGTATCCAAAAGAAAAAAAAAATAGTAAAATTGAAAGTTACACAGTGATTGTATATACTCTATTTTGTAGTTTCAAAATTTTTGTAGTAAGAACTGTGAATTCCTGAAGTCTGTGGCACTTCAACTTTTTCCAATTTTTTGCCATTTTAAAGGACTTAAAAGTATAAATAAGTTTGAAGTCTTCGCCTTATCTCCTCGAATGCCAAATTCTCTAAACATAAAATCTCAAATGTATGCAGGTGATGGTTTTGTTAAATGCGCATCTCCATGCCTCTTAGCTTTTTGGATGCAAAGTAGTGTGTCATACTTCACTTCTGTGACTTTGAAATCATTAATACAACTTCTTTTATTGTCTTTATGGAAACAATGTGTACTGAATCATTAGCATTATTATTATTTTAGTCATAGTAACATCACACATCGACACCTTGCAAAAGGGGAAAAGTTCCATTATCCATTCAGAACTATTTCCTTTGATAATACAAATGTTACCCTGGACAGATCTTAGAAATGGATACCAATTCTTTAAATTCTTTCCTGTCTGTTTCAGGAAATAGTGAGATCCTAATGATAATGAAGTACAATGTGTCTGAAGTTCACTTCTAAACAGTGGGCTCTTTGCTGTGAAAGTCATCTATATTCCCTTTATAATTCACAGCCATCAGAGATGTGCTTAATCTCAGAGATCTTATCCAGTATCATTCGGAAAAATCCTTGATAATGGTTTCACTATTCAATCAATGAAAAAACCAACGCTTACTGCTTGTGTCTTCTTAAAAAAAAAAAAATCCTGGAGCAAGGGAATAAGACATTGGCTTATGGGTTTGAAGATTTTGTTGTTGGCAAATAAAATGATTATTACTATTATTATTCAAGTTCTTAATCAAGGCAAGCAAATGGCATCTGTTTGTTATCATCCTTCCTACAGAAGACAAAGGCTTCGGTCCCTATGGTACTGACTGCTGGCCCCAAGTGGTTGCTGGATGTGACTTGGCAAGGAGTTGAAGACAACAAAAACAACTGCATTGTGTACAGCAAAGGTAAACACTAGCTGATTTTTCGCTCTACTTTCTTGTGCTGGATATCACATAAAAATATACCTACTGCCTAACAGGATGATGGATAGTTTGTCCTCCCTTAAATTGGAATGGTTTTCATTCTGTTTTTTGCTGCCATATTCTTGTTATGCTTTTTCTTCCTTTTAATGATATAAAAACCACTCATGGTGTCTGTAGTGTACTAAATGCTTTATAAAAACAGAAAGATGTCAGCTGACAGGAAATCCTACGTGTTTCTGAGAGTTAGCACCTCTTGGCAAACCTCAGTAAAGTCTATACAGCTGAAATAGGTGAATTCTTTCTAACATTTTAAAGGACATACCAGTAAGCATTTCTCCATGTTACACTGCATTACAGACTCCTAACTGAAATGTTCTTTTATAAGAATTTGAACTTGATTGGACTGTGATAAGACTTCATGTCAGTATGGAAACAGAAGATAACTGGGACTGGATTACAGGGCTGTAACCTCTGACATTCCAGTCTCTGCATGATGATGCTTCACTGTAATGCATTAGCTAATAGGAATGCATATCACTTCTGTTTTATGTGAGATTTCAGATTTGATCAAGTCAGTATGAGTTCTTATGAGGCCCCCCAGACACGCTTTGTCTAAGCCACCAGATGAAATAGCTACTTTGATTCCAAAGGCTTTTGTTTTTATCCAAAGAGCCTTGAGTTCTTGTTTCTGTCATGCAATGGACTGTACACCAGGCTGTTTGGTCAGTCACTGTGAAAGCTCTGTAAAATTTGGTTATGATATCATTGCAGTGAATTAAATAGCACTTAAATACATGGAATAATTTATTTACTGTAGCTGTTTTTGGAATTCCTTCTGAAGATCATGTTGCAGAAGTATGACTTTCCTTCTTTGTATTTCAGTCACCAGTCTCAGCACTTTGTGAATGCTTCAGAACATGTACCGTTCTTGTTTAATTTCTTTTAGGTTTTATTTCTAACCAAACAGACCTACTGAGATCAAAGATTTGTTTGCTGAGGCAACCTAGTGACCATTTCAGCATATAAGCATCCAGGCAAATAAGCACCCATATCAATATATTAACATACAAAACACTAATCATAACATCAAAGACTCCTAAAAACTTACTAGAAACAATTACAACTTGTTCCTATAATCATTGCAATTTATACACTTATAAGAGGATTGCTTTTAAACTGCCACAAGCCTTTGAAAGTTGAAAAGCTGAAAACAGGGAATTTGCATGTTAAAAATGAGTTGCACACCAGGGTCTTACAAATTCCTTCTATTATAATTACAGAATGCCAACGCATTCATTCTGCAACCTGTAACACCTGCAGTACTACGGAACTGGGCTCGTAGCTAAAAAGGGTTGAGCTGTCTTTCCTTCACAGCATTCTGATTAGTGCCCAAGTGACAAAAGTTGCAGCGTGCTGAAATATGGGGAAGGTTTTCTCCTGCATACTGAATGGTGATAGTTCTGAATATGGTTCAAAGGCAAAGTTTTTTGCAACAACTTTTTAACGTAATGGGAAATTACTTTCAGTCTAAAATATAACTTCTGGAAATTCCCATAGGATGCTGTCTTATCAAGTATTATATTCTTTCTGTAATTATAATAATACTTAGCACATATATACCAGTAAGACTTTTCATCTTCAAAGTACCTTACAAACACTAACTAATTCATTAGACAGTTTCAGTGCTGCGTGATTGAATCTATGGATTATTACTTTTTTTTAATAATAATAAGAAATTTCTGTGGCTCAGCACAATTTAAGGAGACCAAAACATTACTCTCTTCATTCAAATGTGCTGGATTTTGCTTCACTGATGATACTTGTAATTTTACTACTTTGTTAAGAAGGTACTGAGTGATAGTCACACAGCGCTCAAGATAAATTCGTATATCTCTACCACACAATGCAGCTGCCTATTAAAACTGGAGCTCAAGATAGTTGTGTGCCCTAGGTTATAAACGCGTGTTAAAAACCTAGAATTTGACTAAACCATGTGGGAAACAAGTTGCACCTTCACTGTGTTCTATTCATCTCTTTGCACTTGGCACTGGCTGCACTGTTGTTCATTAAGCACCTACCCTTGCCTTGAGGACTGCTGAGATTTTCATACTACAAAGATTAATTGGCTTGGATCACAAAACAATGTCAAATAGAAGATGCTAAAATAAATAAATATAATAATGTTTCTTCCTTCAATTTGTATCTCATCATTCCAGATCACATTGCCTTGATTTGTGTTTGCATTCTGTCTCCTACAGTGCCATTACTTCTAATGAAATGGTGTCAGCTGGCATGAAGTTGTAATTCGATGTTATTTTGTAGTTGTATGTGTATAATTTTGTTAGCTTGTTTAGCAATACATTGTTATTTCGGAAAGCAATTAGCTGAACAAATGTGTGGAATTGTACATGTAGCGGATTTGGTCACCTGGGAGCTGTTTTTCTCACTATATGCAAGATAAGCACATTTCTAAGATTAGCACATTTCTAAGAGGAAAATAAGTTTTAGAATTTGCTATCAAAACATGTTACTGGTCAATGAGTTGACTCGGAAGTGCATGCCTTATTTCCTTTCAGCTGTAATAATACAGTGAAATATCTAAGAACATAATTTTTTCCAGATCTTTCAGAAGAACATAGGAATGTCAGCCTGACTTCCAGTTCACTAGAGGCTAAAGACACCTCAGTCAGACACACACTGCATTCAGAATGATCACAGAGACATTTTCAATCCCAGAAGAGGTATAGTAGAGCTCCTGTGCCAGGTAGTTCCTATTGGAAATGAATCACAACAGGGCACATAGCTTCCTATTTGCCTTCAAAACTCTCAGTAATGCTTTTGCTAGGTAAGCACCGCTAGATCAGGTTACTCCAAGCCTGGTGAAGGATTATGTTGCTCTGTCGTTACAGTGAAATCACAATTCATCTTTGAGTTAAATTTTAAATTAAGAATTTGGTTATTTAAAATCATGCAGTAGAACACTTTCAGGGTGAATAGCTAAGAAGTAATTTTTTAGTGTCTGAAATTCTGTTTAGTCTAGGATCACCTATATCTGTTTGAAGTTTTTATATCTACATATCACCAGTACTAGGAAAAATCAGAAAAAAAACAAAAAACAGTTCATTAGTGCCACTTTTTACAAGCTCTGATGCAAAGTGGCTGCTCGTGGCATGTATCATTATCACATTCTATTCTTAAAGGAAACTTTTACACCTATAATTTAAATTAAAAGGCATGCTATTTTTGTTGTAATATTTATGTCAAACTTTTATTGTGTTTCAAAAGTAGTTTCAATTCGATTTATAGAACTTAAGAGAGGTCCTAGACATAGTAACTGAACTTTAAGGGAGGTTTTAGGAATTGTACTTGGTATAGAATTAGGAATCTCTTCAAGAAGCTGCAAAACATCAGTAATTCAAGTAAGATCTTGTAGAAGGTGTTAATGCATGGATTCATTGCAGTGTGCTTGAGAAGCATTCCTGGCTAACACCATTGTGCACCAGGTCTGGTAAATCCCTAGAACCAGAGGTAGGAACCTCTTGACAGTCTAGGTGGGGTGGGGTATTAACTGCAAATCTCCTTGGGACCGAAAGAGATTTAAAAAAAATGGAAAAGAATGCACTGTCTGATAACCATGCTCATATAACAGACATTTTTATAGATATTATTTGAGCCATTTATGTGAAATGTATGGATACCGTATGTTTAGTGGCATTGTTAAAACAGGGTGCCTGTACAAATATTTAGCTGTGGGAATTATAAAATCATAAGGCGATTAAGTTAGCTAGTTGTGAAATTCCAATATTGCTTTTTAAATGACTTCAGGATATAGGAGGTGCTAAGGTTATTATCTGTTATCAGGAATACAGCGGAATTGTACGACTGGATAATAACTAAACAACTGACACAATGTAAAATTACATTATCAGTGTGTTAAAACAAAATTGCGCCCTAAAGGAGTCTACATGCCAGCTCAGAGCTGCAGTGTAATTATGCTTAACTCTGATAATTAAAATACAACGGAGATCAACAGAATCATTTTCATTAAGAAAATTATTAATGATGGTGGTATAACAGTAATTGATTGCAGAGCACCACAGGATAACTCTGTGCAGGAAAACCAACATCTTTGAGTCTGTGGCTGGGACCGACTGGGCGTGTTGTGCAGTGCCAAGACCGCTTCTGGCACGGGTGGGAGCTGGTAGCTACGTGGCATGCTGGGCCCAGCAGCTCGTGGCTGATGAAGAAGGTGTATGGCTTGGAGCTGGCAGTGCTGTCAGAGATGGGACGAGCTGACCGTGGCTCACCTACCTCAGAGCTTCCTGTTGTGCCATGTCGCGTTAGGCGCTGTTTGCTGTTGTATTTACATGAGTGATTTACTCACGTTATTTCCTTCACTTCCTGGCCTCGCTGAGTAGTTTATGCCTTTGTTATTACTGCAAGGATTCAGGAGAAAAAAATGTCCTCACTCCAGTGTGGTTCCCAAGTGAGAGGGGAGTAAATAATTCCAGGGGCTGGCACTGTTAATTGCCCCGATGGTATTATTACATGATAGCAATGCCATAAAAAGCCTCCATCTCTCTGCAAGTTAGGGCCCATGGAGAGACCACAACAAAGTTCTGGCAATGGAGGATGTTGCCTAAGGACAAGAACCGAGTGGTTTCATTTTCTCATATAAATAGGTGGGAAATATTGTGCGGAGCACTTCCCCATGAGCTCAAGAGTGGGTGCTTACTCTAGCAGATGTTGCTTTTGAAAGCTGCCCAAAAATGTCCATTCTCCAATCACAATAGAGAATGAGCCTGCTAGGGTGGATTTATGGGATGAGATTAGTTAAAATGACAGCTGCCCACGCTGAAACTGTGTCATACAGCTAATTTATAAAAGGAATGAGAGGTGAGGTAGCAAGAGAGACAGAAGAGCAGGAGCTGAGCTCTGCAGTGCTGGGCACCCAGCTCTGCCAGTACTGCTCACCCATGCCCTGCCCCAGTGCTGACAAAATCAGGCAGTAAATACCTACATAAAACTGCTTGAGTACTGCTGTAGTGTGGGATTAGTTATTTGGCTAATGGCATTGAAGATACAGGTACTGGAAGAAGGTTACGTGAGATTTCTAGTAAGAATCAGAGGTCATTTTTAATTAATACTCCTCATTTAAACTACTCAGCCTACTTCTTTAACACGTAAGAAAATCGGTTGTTGTAACAGAAGGATTCAAAAAAAATTCTTTAGTGAGACAAAATTACTTTTCTTAATTGTTCAGTGAGGTCCTTGATAGAATTTTCTCCCAGTGAATGAGCTAGCAAATACTTTTTTTTGGTGCAGCTTAAGGCAATGTAATGGTACATTGCTCTGCAGGCATATAACATCGGGGACCCTAATGGGATACAGGTCAGACATTATATAGTGTTTAAACACTGCAACATTAAGACACAAGTATATTTTGTTTTGGGTCAGGGAACAAATTGTTTAATAGGCCAAAGGATAACTATGAGTATATATTTTAGATTGCAGTGGGCTTTTTTTTCACATTATAAAAAGCAAATTCTGTGAATTTCTTTAGTCTGTTCCACACAAATGGTCAGGAAATAGCAATATCTACTGGAAGACTGCTAGTCCCCATGGGTGCCTCCATTAGAAGAACCTGCTGAAGACTTTGGTGGTGCTACAGATTTTTTTTTTGTTCTTTCATTGTATCAACTGACTACATGGAAAATCTGAGAGCTTGTTGAAATGCATGTAGGGCATATCCTAATATCATAAGACCTTGGAAGAGCTTGCTTTACATTCCATTTTCCCCAACACTGAAAAACTGAAAATATTTCTCTCTCTCAAAAAAAAAAATAAGACCATATATATAATGCTCACATAAAATAATATCTCTACAAGGGCAGTACACCCCCACAGTCACTAGAAGAAAGTGTCATAAATGAAGACATAAATGGTGGGCAAGTAGATGGCACCACTGATGCTTGGCTTTGGTTTTACAGGGGTGTTCTGAAGGCAAGATGTCTAACGAAATTACTGCAGACAGTTCTATTGCAAATCAGTTCTGCTACTTTTCTCCTTGGCCACACAAGACCATGTCTCCATGACTGGTGACATTTCTTGCTGGCTGATGACAGCCACAGTGTTGTGGACTCAGTTCAGACATGAAAAGGAACAGTCCCAGTCTCAAAGAATTCACAAAGCAGAATTGCAATTTTTTCTTCCTTTTATTTTATACTTTTGCCAATGGAGCCTATAAAAAGGAGGGAGTTTTGAAGTTAAGGTCTTGCATGTGATTTAAATAATCTATACAGATGAAGTTATTTTGTGTACCTTCTCTGAATATGTTTTTATGTCACAGTATACAGCGAGTTATTACATGACCTCTAAATTCTAAGCATGCAGCTAGTAAAGGGAAGACTACTGGAAATGCAGAGGTATGGCTATATTTCTATTTTTAAATGAAAACTCCTTTGTTCATTATTAGCACATTTCATTCACGTAACAGATAAGTGATATTTTTAGGTTGTTCTCTATGCACTATATATGCATTTGTTTTTGTGTCTTTTTCTTCCTTATGTTCTTGTCACTTATGTAGCTTGTTTCATAATTTGAAATTCGAATTCCTTTCCAATTGAGGAGGCAACACTGACAAGATTTGTAGAGAATGATATATTTTGGACTGAAGCTATAAAACTCTGTAAAGAAAGTCTAACACTTACCTATGAGAACATGTTAGGGATAGAAAAGACCCCAGTCTGTACTTCACACTGGAACCTTGTGAAAAGAGATATTGCTTCAAGTGTTCACCCACTGGCAAAAACAAAAACAAGCATCATGCAGAGATTATTTTTTTCAAGATATGTATTTGTGCCTCATTTTTCTAAGTCAGTTGCAGTCGAATCAGTCACTTACAAATCGTTTTGAGAAAAATGTTGTCATTATTTTCAGGATATGACAGAGATGCTAAATGTGTTTTATTTCCTTTTAAATTAAATTATTTTTAAATCCATTATTGTAAATAAATATTGAGGATTGCATTGAACTAAAACCTCATGACCCTTGAGGCTCATGGTAATGTTACCTCTGTCATCTTCCCTGCAAAGCAAAAGGGAAGGAAAAAAAGCCCCCAAATTTGCTGAGCCACACATTTCAAGTTGTCGACAACCCCATCCACGAGAAAACAGAAGAAAATATATATGCACTCTGTCCTGTCAAAAGGCTTTTGCCTTATCTTGAGAGACTGTCAGGGCAGGAACATCATGGAATGGACAGGAGTCTATTAAATTAATAAGCTGCTGGATGGTGTCTGGAGAGTTATGATGCTCCATAAATCCAGTTTGATCATGGTGGACAAGGTTTAAATCTGCAGACTTCTAATACACATCCAGGTCCTGGATTGGATTTGAAGTTTTGTGCTGGAGACGCAGAGATAGTCCTGCAGCTTGCGAATTAAGATTTATCATTTTTTTCATACTGCTTTTTTTTCACTTCTTGACAAAAATGAAAACACCTTAGGGATCCTGGTAAATGTTACTGCTTGAAATGAAAGAACTGTTGTCAAGGTGAAACCATGACCTAGAAGCCTAAAATCAAACCCTGGTCACTCTTTTCAGGCAGCTCCATTGATGCTGAGCATAAAAATGTCTGTATGGAAGGAAACGAGGCTGGATTTATCTGCAGCCTGTTTTGTTCTTGTCAAAATCTTCCCATTATACATTTGTGGTACAAGACACACTAATGGTGGCAGATGTGCCGTGTGAAAACCAAAGCTCAAAACATCTGGAAATATATTCTTCCCAGTTATAGGTGGCTCTGTGTACAGTGTGAGCTGAAGATTCTATGCGTTTACCTCTGAATGCGTTAACCTTGATGGTAACAATTAAGGGAAGATTCTGCTATACCACTCCAGGCATAGCTCACAGGAGATCTGTGCAGCAGAGCTCCCATGCCTCTGCTGGCTGTAGAGACAGACTGCCCAGAACACAATACTAAAATCATGTTGGATGTATTCTGTCTCTAGCTGCTTACAAGCAGGACTGTTATTAGGACAAGAGAGAAGGAATTCAAGTGTCTCTGAGCCTCTTAATTGACCTGCGAGACCATGATTTATTAGTAGGTCCCTAAGCTCATATTCGTGTGATTCTGTGGAGTCTGGCAGGTGATTGCTGTGCTCACGAAGAACAACAACACTGCTGGCATTTCTCACATCTCCAACACCCTAGCCATGTATTTGATCCTACCTAGTTAATTTATTGAATGTGCTTAGCATTTTTTACTTCTAAAAGCAACCTGTGCTCTTTTTTTTTTTCATTGTTAATTTAGGAATCTAAAGATGCTTCTTGACATTAGAGAAGTATAGAAACAATGTGCATGTTTAAGGAAATGGATAGCTCCTGTTGCAATACCAAGGACACTGAGATATGTTTTATGCTCAGAAATAATGGTTTCAGAACTGAAAGCGTTCAAAAAAACCTCTCCTGGTGTGCAGGTTAAACAGAAATTGAGATCAGCATGTAACCCCCAGTAACATTCCAAGGTATGTCTCCCTCCATTGTCCTCTAGAAATTACCCAAGATTTGTAGCCAGAGATCTTCTGTGAATGAATCCTGACCTCTCCATCGATCCAGAAGATCAGTTTGTGCACTCACTCATCCAAAGATCAATGTTAGCATTTCTCTCCTTCCCTCACTGTATCCCAGGGTTGCTCACTATGGCAGGCAGAGGCCAGAAGGATCAGGGCTCCACCATGGGGCACTATGGGCCTGGAGCCTTCAGGGCACCTCACATCTTTTATTCCTAATGCAATGGAAATTCACCCTCCTATTAGGGTCAGGTTATGAAGTATGTGCAGTAAAACATAGGAGAGAGGGTGGAGGTTAGGAAAAGAACTCCAACATGGTACAAAACATTGAAAGCCCTGTTGCAATGCCCATTCTAGAAAAAAAAGCAGGATGTTTCCACTGCTTTGCATCTCCCTTTTATCTATTGGGGCATATCTCGGCCTTCCCACCATCTTAGTCCTCCCTGAAGAGAACTGAAGAAAGTATGAAGAAGTTGCAACTAGTGTATGTATAATGTTTAAGTAATGAACCCTTTTACTGTTGACCTGAGGAGAACTTGGCAGCTTTCTCACAGTGTACTTTCTGTTACAAAAAGAAGAGGGAAAGCATAGAAAAACTAATCTATATTTGATTTCCTTGTTTCAGTTTCACTCCTTCAGGATGGAGAGCAATGTGATGCTGACAAATAGAAATGCATGCTATAGTGTGCCAGAATGGTGATATCTGGAGCAAGTTGTGATGCTGAAGCGGATTTAGGAGAGATGTTCAGTGAATGAATCATGACACACATTGCTTAGGTGGTTATTGGCCTGCAGAACCAGGGATTGCTGATGGAACAGATATTGCCTGTAAAATTTCCTGCGATAGTATAGTACATACATACATACATGTCTATGAAGTAACTCTGGCCTTATTTAAAGTGTTTTGTTGAAGCCAGATAGAGTTCTGAAATCTATGCAACTTGGGAGGCAACTCTAGCTGTTCTGAACAGTTACACCTTCACAGGTTAATAATCTTTGAGAGAAAATATTATGCATTTGGGAAACTCTGTAGAAGACAGAGAATATGTGCTGGCTAACATTGCTGAGCACTCAGGAAAGCGTTAGTGTTAGCTTTATGGATTATAGGAGAGCATTGCTTTTGCAATACACTGATGAATGCCGAAGACGACAGGGACAAGTTTGCATTTTAGGGAGTGGAAAGCAGTGTAAAAAGAATATGAAAATTTGGATTGTACTAGAAACACTAGATGAGATGTATTCAGACAAGCAGACGCTTTTGTAGCATCTGTAACTAATTTAAAAAATAAAAGTGCATAGGTAACACATACTGATCTCTATATCTTGGTGAACACAGTGTTCCTTTTTGTAACAGCGGTGGTACAGTAACACACAAAATGGAAATTTGAACAGATGAAAGACATTCTTGAGAAAAGCAAAGATCAGCGTGAACAGGAATTGACTGGCATGCAGTACTGGTCGACTCTGAAACCGTGATGAGGTATTATTTCTTGTCTGCTAGCTGAAACAAATCTTCAGAAACGTTGGAACAGAAGCATATGAAACACAGGGAAGATGATTGCGTCTTTGGACAGTCAGAAAGTTTACCGTTACTGTATGGACAATTGAACTTAAAGTATGAGATGAAAAGAAATTGTTTTACGCAAGAAAATGAGACAGTGGCCTCAAGTGATCGCTGTGCATCTTCTATTAATAAACTGTTATTTTAAATATGAAGAAGCTTGCTTTTATGGTGGCTGCACGTGCATTTTAATGGATTTAAATTATGAGAGGTTTAAATGCATTTTCAAGTTACAATTAAATGAAAATTTAAAATAAGACTGACAGATTGCTAAGGCTAAGCCAGTTTTCTGATTAAGGTTCAATTAAATTATATTTATCATTGGAGCAAATGAAGTATAAAATCACAAACAATGATATTTTTCAGTGGCTTACTTTGGTGGAAAGTGTAGCCTGAAGTATGACTTCAAGACTTTTATCTTCCATTCCCTCATAAAGTAGAAATTAATTAGGGCTAAATAAGAGTTGGCTATATGTCAGAACCCCATCCGTAGAGTCTTTCGTGGACCAGTGGTCCAGCAGCAATTTACTAAGAAAGCTATTTTGTGATGCAGAGTATTATGTATTTTATTTGGGTTTAATTAGATAAATTAGGGGGAAAGTTGAAGTTTAAATAGCATTTTAAAGAATAAACAGTTTTTGTTGCTTTCTTGTAACCCACTTTTGACTCTTTGCACTAACTCAGAATATCTGCTGGTGTCAACTTATACAGTTTGTTTCCACACGCTTTCTATGTAAATCTCTAAACATTCCAAGCTCGGCAGTGACTCAAGGTGAGAAAAATGTTTTTGTACACACAAGCTATTTCTCAGTTACATCCAGTATACCATTACACATGAGACATGACAATTGTCTGGCTCGCCACAATGTGATCATATGCTTCCTATACGTGTGGTACTGCTGTCTTTCTGATATACTTCCTATAATTCCTTATTTACTTTCCCTTCATTTTGTCCTACTGAAACGCGTGCAACAGAAACACCATTCTGCATTCTGTTTCTTCGGTTTTAGCTTAATTATGTGACTTATTGTGACAAACTGACTAATTTCAAAAATAGAGCAACTTGACTCTTTATTTAAGTGCAGGACCACAGTCTACTAAAAAATTGACAATTCCTCTCCTTTACAAAATTACTCCTAAATGACTTTAAGGAGAAAAAATAATTTCAGATATCTTATACCTAAAAAAAATCTGTAATATATTCAGCTAAAAGATTCCAAAAAAGTGATGAGCTGATACATGACCTTCTTCTCTTTAAGAACATATGTACATGTTCAGCAAAGCAAAGCATGTTCCCACCATTAGCAGTTGGATTTTCGTTATGTTGCTAATTATTGCAAAGTCTAAACCACTGAGTAGACCCTGCTCAAAAGTGATTGTTCAGAGAGATCTGAGTTACCAAATCCAGTGTGTGTCTAAAAGCAGACAGTGATAAGTAATGTCCTTAACATGAGCGATTTCTTTAGCTACGATTAAGCTTGCACATGAAAAACTCAAGAGCTGGTCCTTAAGCTGAATGTACAGAAGAAAATTCTTAAGTTCTGGACTGCTATTTCAGAGTGTCACTTCTGTGTGGCTGTACCATAGCTGTTGCCTTGTCTCCAACACGTTAGTTTTAAAGAAGAATTAATAGCAGCTGATTAGCTGAGGTTTCATTTGAGCACACTAACCTGACAAACAACTGTTAATATCCAGTAGCATCTCTTATTTTCATGTAGTTTCTTTACCTTATATATATATTTTTTTTTCTGGAGGAAATCTGGGTCAATTCGTTTTTCCAACCACTATTATTAAAAACCAACAGACTGTATTTTCTTAACAGTAACTCTGAACCCAATTCCCTGTTTTGGAAATGGTTTTATCAGATTTTAGCTACATGCCTGATTTATCAAACCGTGTCACTTTTACATAGTAACAAAGTAGGCTGTGATTCATGCAGCAATGAACTAAGTTAAGTTAGCACCCCCCCCAAATAATCTGGTAGAGGCATGTGTACAGCTAAGGACAATGAAAAAGTTTGTTGTTCACGTTCTGGTGTTTCTTTGATATTATTAGAAACAACTTATATTTTTAAACTCAATAATCTTACAGAATTATATAATTTTGCTTTATTTTGACACAACAAAACTATTGCTTCTATGGAAAATATGACCTTTTCAGTAGCAATGAATCAGATTAATTATATATATTTAATTAACGCAGAGAACAGTTGTGCAGATCTTCAGATACTTTTAATATTTCCTGTATATATCATTTGTTTGTGGCATCATGATCATTTATTTTCATCATCATCTACTGGAACATAACCTATGTAGTAATCATTCTTTTTTTTTCCTCTCCTCATTCTGCTGCTGTAGAGAAAATCAGATGCTTAGAGGAGATGTCCAAAAACAGGCTGAACCAAATCTCTGTGTAGTCCTTTCTTGCATGTGTAACATATAATAATTAAAAGTACCCAAAGGTGCTTAACTCTGCCCTTGATAGATGGGATAAAATTGCCACAAGACAGGATAAGTCATCAGCAGGGACTTATAAATTCCCTGTCATCTCTTCATTGCACATTCCGAACACTGCATTATCAGTGGGCTCTTTGGCAGATTAAAACACCAGAGAGAAGCAGTGCAGGACTTTACGTAGAGTTCAGAAGATGAAAAGGAAAAGCCGGAAGTAATTAAGTGCCGACGTTTTGTTAATATGTGGCTCGCTTAATTGCCTTTGCCTTTGTTTCCTTTTGAAAAGGAATGCATCATTCTCTCTTTTTCAGAGTTTATAAAACGATCTGCGTCACATAGTCTTGCACTTCACAACACATAGCCACGATGACAAATAAAATTTACTGACCAATGCATATTGCATACAAAAATTTTTGTATTCTCAGAACATGAGGGAAACTAATAGTACACGAGAAAGTATTATATAGTACTATTCATATTTGAGGAGCCCACATAATGAATGCATAAATTATGGCATTCATGGCTGAAATGCAGAAGAGTTTTCTTGAGTGGAAATGTTTTAAAATGCTTTTTAACATGTGCAGTAACAGTATGCATCCTTTTAAGGCATGAGGTAAGAAGCAAACATTGTAGCCCTTCTTATTTAGGAAAGATTTAGATGCTCAGCATGTCTCTTTACATCCATCACTATAAAGAGCCAAAGAGAATAAAGGATTATTTGGAAGTATATTGATGGATTGCAGAAACGTAACTACTCAGTCAGCCAGGATTTTGATAACTGTTCTGTATACTTGGAGTTGGAGGTGCTGACACGTACCACGGCTGTATCTCATTAGGCTTGTGTTAAGAAAAGTGGGAATTTTCCCAATTGCATTTGGTGGTTACTTTTTTTTCATTTTTCCCTTCCTTTGGGGGGGGTTTAGTATAAAATATTTACTTATCACATGGACAACTCATTGTGAGATGCTTTAAGTTTGAAAACACTCCACACATTAGTTGGAGAGGTAGTTTAAAATCAGCTGGAAATAACTTTGATGTAGACTCGTCTTTGTTGTTTCTCAGAGAAAAGAAACTAATACCTAAAATACTACCAGAAAGTTTTGATATTTCGTTTACATGAAAATGAGGTACAGCTCTGTATTTTGATCTTAATTTGTACTCCCACAGAAAGCAATGGCATTTAGATTTGGGAAGAGGTTGCGACCTTTTTGCAGAATTATACCCTCTGCTAATTCATATTTTTGTCCAAACTTAAGGTGTTATTAAATTTTTGAATTGAGAGGGATTGCAAATACCTGTTTTTCTTGCAGAAAGGCAAATGCATAAGGGCAACCAAAGGGAGTGAACATAGTATTATTCTAAATTGTCATATTTTCGTAGTTCTCTCTAATGCTTCTCAGGTCTCTCTGCTGGTGATATAGTTTCAATAGATACACTAAGGAAAGTGCCAAGACCAGCTTTGACAGGGTTTTCCTTTTTTTTTTTTTTCCTCCTCTTTCTCTTTTAATCCCTGTGGGGCTCTGTGATTTTTCATAGCTGGACTAAAGTTGTGTCAACGGGAGACTTGCACCATAAAGACTGAAATGTTAAAGAAAGCTACAAGGAACAGCTTTGAGGCAAGGTTTCAAGCTTTGTCATCACGCTTGAAGAATTTTCTGTTTAATGTACTGTAATGCAGTATTCAATGGGGACAAGTTTAATTGAGTTTTACACAACCCAGTTGGGAGTAGCGCTGCAAGGTAGGTGATGTCTAGGTTTTTAATCTTCCACTCCAGAGAGGCTTGTTGACGAAGTGGTTCTTTCTCTTTGTAAGAAAAAAGGGAAGCATGAGAAATGATACATCCGTGGATAAAACCAATTGGCAACCCCCAAAGGAATGAGGGCGATAAGGCGAATCCAGCACTTGTAAGAAATAAAAGAATCCAACTGTTCATTTAAATGAGAAACAACACATGTGATTGAGGAGGCAGGGAGGCTGGGCGCTGGAGTGGGGAGGAAGGGACTAACAAACAGAGCAGCTGGTGTCAGAGTTAGGCGTCCAGGACAAACAAGCTTGGGTTTGTTATGCGGATTACCTAAGAGATAGTTAACGATGTGTGTTTTTTAAAGCAAAAGGAGAGTCCAGCAGTTCTTATAACAGAGGTGGATAAAGTAGCAGGAGGGAGGATGCTGCTGTTAGGCAAGCCCTACTTAAAGAATCGCTATTCCTTCCCCGAGGCCTAACAGCGGTTCTCTATCAAACAGTATAAAAATAGCACTGGACCCTGTCAAAGAGAAAATAATACCTTCTGTGTAAGCTGTAGTGTATTTAACTGTAGTCCTGTTCAAGTTACTTCTGCTAGAAGTTAAGCAGCAGAAAGGATAAAAGTGTTCAGTCAATATACTGGCAAATCATCTCCCTGCTCTGGCTCTATCACTGCTAAAATAAAAACAGTTTAACTGTCCCTAAAATCGCTGTCTGATCATCCTTAAAAATTCTCTTCCCAATAGTACAATACAATTATGTATTTCAGCATATTTCACTTTTCACCTGTAAAGAGCGACTGATACTGTTAAGTTGTTTTCTCAGAAGGTATTTAAGATATTTAACCTGGTATGCAACAGAAGCAGGTTTTTTGTTTGTTTGTTTTGTTGTTTAATGCTCACATTGGTATATTTATTCAGAGATATTTTCCCCTCTCTGGTATCCCTCATGGGAGGAGATGCAAGGTTAGTCAGCAAGAGTTTTCAGGTTTCCTCTGCTATCATAATATGAAGTTTCTAATTTTGCTTCGTCAGAACCAAGAGAACTAACACACTGGCTTTTCTGTAAAAAGCTGTAAAGTAGTGGTGTGGCATGATGTATTCCCAGGCAAGGTTTTCACCTCAAGGTGGGCAGAGCTGAGCCAGAAGGCCTTTGCCCACCTCTCTATCCCACTGTGCCCACCTACCCTCTGCTGCCCAGAACCACCTGGATTTGAGGGTCTCAAACCAGCTCCAGCAGCAAGTTTAACCCAAGAAACTGTCAACAAGGTGACAGAACCCCCTTCATCATGAGGATACAGCCACTTTAACACCCACCCTAGGTGAGGTGTTAACCATAGCTGGCTGCTAGTCTGGCCTAGTGGTGGGCTGAGAGCAGGGGTTGGATTTCATACCGGCGTGGAAAGCCTCAGTAACCACTGAGTGTGTGGGAGGGCTGGATTTTACCCGCAGAACACATACGGTGAGACAAACTGAACACTGCAGCAGAATATAAGGATTTTACATCGCGCTTCTTCCTAAGGTACCACCAGAATCCCTGCTAAATTTATAAATACAATACACATGCAAAGTTTATAGCTGAGCAAATAATTCACAATGAATAATTTATCTGACAAATTTAGCCTTTTTTTTTCTGCTCATGAAATATCCATGAACAGATCTGTCATTTGTAACTGCAACCTTTACAGTGCATAAGTACGGGGGGGAGGGTTAATTTAATTTCCCTGTGTAGTTTGGTGTAAAAAAGTAATTCCCAGTTATTAATCATATTAGCATTTTAAATAGTCCAAAAGTAGGCTTTGAAGTTCAGCCATCAGCTAAGTGAAGGGGCCGCAGGAGACTGTCTGTAGGTGTTCTTACCTTGCTACAGCTGCTGTTGTCCAGAAAAAATTTTCCATAGGCTTTTTCATTACATCAATTTTTAGTTTTGCAGCCTCTCAGCAAAAACACAGAAAAACATAGAAACATCTCTTCTTTAATGGCAGTGAATATTCTGAGCAATAATATCCGATGAAGCACAGCTTTCAGATTAAAAACTGATGTGGGAGAGCCTGGGAGGATGAGGCTGCATCCTCAGCTTTCATTAATAATAATGCATATTTTGAAGGATTTTTCAGTACATCTCTATTGCAACACATAGAATATATTCTCATTATTACAGCCTGACGGTGACATCCCTTTGTCTATCTGCATTGTCTGAAAAAACAGGGAGAAATGAGCTGAGTATGCCATATGATTTTAGCAAAATTTGAAGCGGTGCTTTCAAAGTGAACTGTTTGTGCTTAAATAAGCTAGAAGTCTGAAGTTTTCTTAGGTAAACAGTTTGAAAATATAGAATTAGCAGACATGCTTACTAAAGATTTTGTATTGATTTAGATTTTGTATTTTTTTCAGTATCTGCTCATCATTTTATTCTAATATTTCCTCTACAGTTAATCAAAATTGTCACTATTTACTGTGGACTAAAACTTGATGACTTTAATCATATTCAGTGAAGTTGACAAATTTTTCTTTGTTGACTTATTAGAAGTACCTTTTTGCATTTTTACTGTTTATAACTTTTGATTTATTTAATTTTTCCCATGATTCCAAAGTTTCTGAAAACTTTATAATGTTTCCTATATTTTATCTTTACGTATGTGAGCTTTAATGTCAAATGCAATGTTTAATAAGTAGGTAGAAACATCAGAAAATTCTGAGCTGTTAAGAAACTTTAATTAAGGTGGGAGCTAATCTAATCAAAAGAATGCATCTGTGCTTCATTTAACATATTTAAGGGTAATATATATTTTGTGAGTCTCTCACAGGTTTAATGTAGGACTCTGCTCACAATAACAACTTTAATGAAAGTATCTATCTGGTCAATGGATCCATTTATTGACTGCAAAATAGAATCTGTAAGCTTTGTTGGGGAAAAAAGCTGTCCTTCATTTCTGACAGTACAGCAGA
This sequence comes from Cyrtonyx montezumae, assembly GCF_038088225.1. Lineage (NCBI taxonomy): Eukaryota > Metazoa > Chordata > Aves > Galliformes > Odontophoridae > Cyrtonyx > Cyrtonyx montezumae. The sequence continues at coordinate 17,472,384 of NW_027072089.1, read as the reverse complement.
ATTCAATACAACTAGGAAAGGGTGAACAGGTTTTTACATACATGTATCCTCATCAGAATATTTTAATAAAAGCCAAGCAGTTATGTATCAGTACAAACATACTGAAAGTACTGAATGCCTTCAACAGCTGTTATTAAAGAAAGACCTAATTTGGTCCTCAGAAACACTGTAGCTGGTGATGAGTGATATAGGAAAAAAAAAAAAAAAGCTTGACTTTTGGAGAGAGAATGAGTTTACAGAACTGTTACGGCTTCTGAATAAATTCACTGAACATAGAAATAATTGAGATGTCATGAAAAGCGCAGCCTCAATTTATAATAAACCATGACAACACATAATAAAAATAAATAATTCAGTAATTCCTTTTTTGGTATTACATAACAACAACAAAAAAAAGTCTTTAAGACATTCAGAAACAAATCCCACAGCAATCAGCTGAACACTGTGTGAAAAAATAAGGAATTTTGGCATCTCTCCATTCTCGAGACATAACAGTTTTGTTTGCTTGGAAGAAAAATAGACGTAAGGTACTCTGCTTTCCTTCTTTACAGAGCTATTCCAAGCAAAAACACGGAATGTTCTTATGTTCTCTGTGAAGGACGTATTCATAGATTTGCCAAAATTCATAGATTCAGAGTTACATTAGGTTGGAAACGACCTACAAGATCATCTAGTCCAACCATCCTCCTATCACCATCCCTACCCACTGAACTACTAAATCAAATCCCTTAGCACCTCATCTAAACACTTCTTGAACAGCACTAGGGATGGTGCCTCAACCACCTCCCTAGGCAGGCCATTCCAGTGCCTGACCACTCTTTCAGAGAAAAAATGTTTCCTCAGGTCTAATCTAAATCTTCCCCGGTGCAACTTGTGGCCATTCCCTCTCGTCCTGTCATTACTTATCAGGGAGAAGAGGCCTACCCCCTCCTCACCACAACCCCCCTTCAGGAAGTGGTAGAGTGCAATAAGGTCTCCTCTGAGCCTCCTCTTCTCCAGACTAAACAATCCCAGCTCCCTCAGCCGCTCCTCATAAGACTTGTGCTCCAGACCCCTCACCAGTTTTGTTGCCCTTCTCTGAACACGCTCCAGGGCCTCAATGTCCTTCTTGTAGTGAGGGGCCCAAAACTGAACACAGTACTCGAGGTGCGGCCGTACCAGAGCTGAGTACAGGGGGATGATCACCTCCCTGCTCCTGCTGGCTACACTATTTCTAATACAGGCCAGGATGCTGTTGGCCTTCTTGGCCACCTGGGCACACTGCCGGCTCATGTTGAGCCGAGCATCAACCAACACCCCCAGGTCCTTTTCCTCTCTACATTCTTCAAGCCATTCTGCCCCAAGCCTATAGCATTGCATGGGGTTATTGTGGCCAAAGTGCACCCGGCACTTGGCCTTACTGAACCTCAATAAAAATGTTGAGATAGGTAGAATAGAATAGATTAAGAGTAATGTGTTGCAGCAGGTTCTCTGGAATAATCCCAGCTAAGGAGATAGAGAGCACATCTATTTTTTTCCCCTCCTAAATTCATTGAAGAAAGCAGTGCTCAGTCACAGTCCCACAGTTCCACATTTGGTCCAAACAGTAGACTTATGACAAGTCATGATCGTGACATAATTCGTACCTCCAGCCTTCTCTGTGTCTAATTTGTAAATGGTTTTCCTATTTCACTGCTGAGAGTGGAATAAGATGAAAGAATGTGGGATTTTCTGAGTACCACCCTACTGGACATCTTTGTTCCTCTCACAGAAGAGTAAATGCATTTATGATTGCATATTCTGTGGTTTTGTTTGTTTGTTTGTTTGTTTTAAAAAACTAAAAGCAGGTAATTATGAGGACTACTCAAGAAAATAGAAGCATTCTATAGAGCATTCATATTTCCTTTTTGCCTTCCATTACATTAAAGTAGAACATTTTAGTGAAGCACACATCTGTAGTCTTCATACAGTCATACAGACCAACATTTATTATGGATCTCAATCTCTAATTATTTTTTTTAGGTAATAACAAGTTCCAGTAATATTCTGAAGTTTCACTCTTCTACATACTAGAGGTTTGTATCCAGAGATGGCAATCACATCCATACCTGAAAAAGCTGGTGTGCTTAGCTGACTAATTCCTGATGCACTGTAGGTGGCCTTCTGAACTTCACATCTGGCACTTGTGGTGAAGACACTGGTTCTGTACACAGAACCGTAGGAAACAGTATTGTTGTTTTTTTTTGTGACCTAGTGAACCCTGAGCAATTAGAAGAATAAGAAGTGGGTAAATGAGAGAGAGTTGTTGGTAGCAGGTTGAAGGGAGGTTCTTGATAAACGAAGGTAAGGAGTTACACTTCATCACATTGAACTAGTGTTGGGGGCATAACATGAAAGAGAGATTAAGAGAGTACTGCAGGGACTGCTGAATGGAGAAGTCATAGATGATCCTAGGGAGGAAAATAAGCATTCTGCATAAACTGGGAGAATAAGCGTGTGATTTAGTAATGCATGTTATTTCAAATGATTTCAAGCTTGTGTTTCAGTGGCCAAAATAATAATAATTGATAACTCATGAGAGCAGAGCAAATGAGAGCTAAATACCTATGCAGATGTAAGAATTTTGATTGTTTTTTCTTTCTAAAAAAATGACAGTAAAATAATATATTAAGATAACATAATTGGGAAAGAATCAGGAGGGTTTTAATGCAATCAGATCTATATAAGAGTAAAAGCTGTTAGAAACATGTGAAAGCATCACCCAGGAGCATAGACTGTGGAGATGAATACATGCATGAAAAGAAGAAGGAAGTGAGAAGTTATCTTTCTTCAGATATGATAACATCACCACAGCTATTACTAATAACATATTATATAATCATAAAAATCTATAAATTAGCTATAAATACCTGATAGGTATTTGTTCTGTATTTATAATTAATTTCTGATATTGTTTTGATGCAGTGGGAAACAATTTCAAAGAATCAACTCTCAAGATTTGTACTTGTAAATTTTAACTTTAAAGCCTAATAATGAGCTCATCCATTCAAGGTATTCATTATTTCACTGCTGATCTAATGAAGAGAAGACAAAAGGAGTATCTTGCTATTACTTAACTTGAAAATTTATTTTGACATTAGAGATTGTGGAGCTTTATAATCACTTTCTGGAAAATACTGTCTTATATTTTCCCACCTACTTTCTACATTTAATATTGAACTTGCAAAATCTCTTCACGTTCAGATTGATTCTCTTAGAAATGCTTCCTTGACCTTTCCCCCCGGACATTTAATTTTTCTCAAAAATTAAAAAGGCTAATTTTGCCAAACTAAGAGGGCTTCACCTGTTTCACCAGAATTTAGAAAAAAAAAAAAAAAAAGAGTTAAAATATGAGATCAGGCAGTGAATTAAACTACATGATAGCTTATTATTTTGAAAAGAAAATAAATTTATTCTTTCAAGTTTAAATTATTTTTTAAGAGATTGTCGTTGAGTGTTATTTATTTGTTTATTTATTTATTGTTATGATAAGTGTTCTAAGGAAGCAGTAATATAGGAGCTTTAAATTTTGGGGGTGCAACCCAATTCTGTTAACGAGATGTGCTGAATCACAAGGAATTAGTGACTCTCAGAAAACAATAATGGAAAATACGGGTGCGTTAATCAGTCTATTTTGTCTTTCTTTTGCCAAGGAAAAAAAAGAAAAAGAAAAAAGAAAAAAGCAAGCATGCAAGCAAGCATCGTACTTTCTCTGATATTAAAATCTATGGGAATTTGATGAGATAAAAGAAATGTTAAATGAACATTCTTCCTCTAAACAGACATGTCTAGAAAGCCAATTTTAGTAGTACAGCAATGTAGCATTTTGTTTTTTCTGCAATAAAGCCATCAGATCAATAAAAAATTATGTAGCAGATTATTATTACACTGTGCTCACCATAGCTCTAATCGTAAATAATACAGCAGTTATCCTGGTTATATTAATTATAATTAGAATGCAGATAATGCAGACGGTCTTTTATTACTAGAGCCAAATCAATTTTCCAGTGTTATTCAATGCAAGGTCACACAAAGTTGTTGAAGCTCTTAGACTTCTTATGAAATGACCTGCATATGTAAGAGAGGGTTTGGCTCAGCTGTGTAAGACACATTGACTGGGAAGTGCATTGAAATAATTACAGCCATGAACTCTTGCATATAATGGCAGAATTTCATTTTATAAAGTAAGCATAGCTGTAATCCAGGCTTCTTTATGGTGGGGAGCCTCATAAATCTTTCAGAGAACACCAAGTCTTTCTCTTATTTGTAAAGCAGAAATCAAAATGAATTAGTTTCAGTAGTTATTCTTTCCATCTGTACTGTTGTGTTAAGTATACGGACTGTGTTCATGTTGTGTATTAATATGAAAAAAAATTAAAAGAAGAAAATATTTAACACAAATTTTGCTTCACTATTTCAGCAGAGGCATTTTTAAAGTTCAGTAGTTTATGCTCCAGGGCTCTCCTGGATCACTTAAAGCTTTTATCATCTTTAGGATTGCGCTGGCTTAATGTATTTGTCTTCTATCTATATGGCTTCAGTTTAACTCAGATTCACAGAAGAGCTGATATGTTTAAAATGTGCCTGTCTGTCCTGGAGCTGATGAGCAGATTACTGGGACACCGCCCGATAATCATCTCTGAGGTGCATTGGATTCGTATGCGTAGATGACACATGGCAGAAAAAGGGAAAGATCTCGAAAAGTGAATTTTAGTTTCCTGCATTTCCTCTTTAAGTATGTATACAGATGGGCAGTAGATATCCTATACACCGTGTTCTCGCATTGCAGAATTCACTTTTCTTCTTTTTGTTCTGTCATGTGCAGAAGAGCCTCCACAGAAACAAAGCAAACAGCAGTCAACAGAATGGAGGCTGCAAGTAGGAACTGGTTTGTGAGAGACTCAATGCTAGCAGCAATTTAAAGAATAGAGGTTTTGTTGCTGTTAGATAGCTTGCTTTTACCCTTTGTTTTGCTTTGTTACTCAATAGAACAGACGCTGTGGAAAAAAAAAATAAAAAGAATAGCCCTGCACAGAAAAATGTGGATTTGTTTGAAGATAGCACTGATACTTGCATCTTTAATATGCCTCTACAAACTGTGTTCTCAGGTGTATTTGCAAATTTGTTGCTAAATCAGTAAGTTTGGCATGTCTCTGAGCACAGCTGCCCAGGAAGGCTCATATATTTTGTATTTGGTCTCATATCTGGCCTCTGAGTTATACCTGAAGTCTGTAGCATGATGGCATTTTGAAAGGAGTCTCTGACCACTTTTTGAATTTTAGCTTGTCATAAATCCTATTATCGGCAGTACCTGAGCTTGAGGAATCAATTCATTTGAATCAAAAAGCTTCCTTCTGACAATAACCGAGGAAAGAGACAAAGCCATTTGGCAGGCAAATGAATCTTAAGTACACACACTGGAAATGTTTAGACTTTGTTCTAGATAAATGTAGCATGTATTTTGATAGTGTATCACAGCGTTCAGCTTATATAAGTTGAATGGGTTTTATGTGCAAGGGAAATGCGAGAGAAACGGAGAAGGCATTGGGAAAACTTGGTTTAAAGGGTTTTGAGGCTTTACTCAAATATTGGTGATTTGTACTATCAAACAAACTTAATACAAAGGTAAATTGTATGTAAAAAGAAATGAATGCTCTTCAGAGATATTTTCATGGCATATACCATTTTATACCTGTGATACTTCTTACAGATATATCAGTTCTGCATAAGTTGATTTAATATTATCTAGAGATAAGTCGATCTGCCTGGGCCCCAAATGCCTCTTTATTTTGGTGGCAATAATTTAATCAGGGTTTCCCATAAGCCTCCCATTCTCTACAAATATGTTGCTGAGTTGGTTTGGTTTTGTGCTGTAATTACAATAACGAAATTACTTGCAGATTCAGGGCATCACTTCCCAAGTTTGAGGTGAAAGATAAAACAAGGAAACAGCTGTGCAAAATCAATTTTAGTTTACCCCTTTCATTGAAGTTACTGCTCCGTTTTGCCCATTAAAAGAGCCCAGAATACTTTTCCTCTTTTCTTTTAAGTTCCTTGTTTTTACATAAAGGAAGAAGACTTACATTTCTGAAAAGTTCATGTTAAAACCAAGCAGTACAAAGGTACATGATGTGATCTCTTGGTGTACAACTTTTTCTTTGCTTTGCTTTAAAATTTCTGGAGCTTGTGGTATATATTCTTGTAAGGGTTTTTTTTGTGTTTTTTTTTAAGGCACTCTATCTCAGAGGTAGCATGGGTATCAGGGGAGGCAGGGATTGCTATGGTAAGTACCCCTGCTTCAAATAATAGGATTTGGGAATTATTTTCAGTCCAAAACATAAGGGAAAAAAATGTCTAAAAGTGACCTTGTCGTCTGAATTAACTTCCATGAGATTCCACTTTAAAACGATATGCCCAGTATTATCATTTTACTGCCAAAAACTGGGAACACTTCCAAATTTTGACTTACAAATTATTGTACTTCCAACTGAAAAAAAAAATAAAAAAGGAAGCTTTTTGAAGTACTTCTTTTTGTTGAATACTGTAATAGATGGCTCTGTAAAATCCTGCGTAAATGGCCAAGACCGCAAGTTCGAGCTGCCCCCAAGGCAGTCTTATCTTACACACAGGCTTTTAGAAGATTTTTGTTTTGTTCTTGAATGTGTGTAGTTTATGTGTTTCATCAGCAGATGCCTAGCTTTCTGCCTGACTCCACACCCCCATGTCAATACCACTCAGGTTCACGAGGGGAGTTAGCCGCAGGATTTGCGCTGCGCTGAAGAAGAAAGATTATCTGTGGTGTGGGGAGGGGGGGCTGGCATTGTACACGTCTCTGAAGTAAAGGCTGCAGGAAACAACGGAGAGGGCATAACTTTTCAATATACAATGGCGTTCCTAAGTTAATACAGCACGCTGAAATTGAGCAAAATGCTTTACTAGCCGGTGAACGTTTTTCTTTGCATCTTGTAAACAAACTGTTGTCCTTCTTCACGTGTACTCAGCAGCAGCAGGGCGGGTTTGCAGTCAGCCGCACAGACCGCTGCTCTAAGTGCATCTGATCACGTCTCTGGCAAATAGATTTAGAAAATATCCTTCCTGCTGGACAGACCCTCGCGCAGGGATTACCCGCAGCGATGTGGTGCGTCCTCCTACACTCAGGTGGCCTCGCATGCCTCTGATCTGTGCTGGCTTTCACTGCCACTGTTTTGGGAATGGCCTTTCTGCCTCCTGATCACAACATGAAGCGAAAAGTACCATCTGGACACTGCATGCTAAGAAGTCAAAGATCTGTAGGCTGTATTATGCCCAAAAGGACATTTTCTTGTCAGCTGAGCTGCTATGTACTTTAGCCTGTCACTGATAACTAACAAAATTACAGTATGGTAATTTTAATTGGAAGCGCTCCATCCATATCCCCCAGGTTCTCCTCTGTCCCCGTGGCGGTCTCTGTCAGCAGCGGTGCCGTGCGGCCTCAGCCCCGCAGGACGGCGAGCGGCTGTGCCCTGCCGCGGCCTCATCCCGCCACAGCCTCTGCCTGCTGGTGGTGCACGCCGGCTTAGCGCGGCGTGTCCCCTCTGTAATGCCTTAATTCTGCTGCTTTTCGCTCAGCTGGGGTCCCACCGACCGACTGGACAATTAGGGTTGTAGAAAGAAACAGGCAGTCCCCCCGACTCTGCTGGGCGTTGGAAAGCTGATGACAGTCCAGGAAAGGAAGCACTGCAGGGTTGGATGGAGAAGGTGAATCGTCTCCTGTCTGAAAGCTGCCACTGAGAATATTTAGGACATTTCAGACAGTGTCCTTCTTGAGGAGGCAGAGAGACAGCAAGATTCTCTCTGCTGAAATACAAATAGCATCAGTGTCTGCCATCGTGTTTGGGGGGGGGGGGCAGGAGGGATGTTGTTTTTAGAGGGCAAAATCAGGCTAAGGACAGGAGAGTGGGGAGAAGAGAGGGAAATGGGTGCATGTGATCTGAAGGACTGCGCTTCCTTTTAAATATATACATAAAGATTGATGTTGTTTTGCTTATATTTATTTGTCTGTATGTTATCTGAGTAGTACACAGTGTGGGGAATGTTACTGTTTTTTCCTTTTATCTGAATGACTCAGAAAAGTAAAAAATGCAGCTTGTAATCTTGGCTTGTGGCCTGGCAGAGTAGAAAGCGGTGGATGCCAAACCCCTGGTCACCTGAACCTCTTCAGGAGGAGGTTCAGATACACATTCTGAACCATGAAACAAATTCTATTTTGTGGACTCCCCAAAATAGAATGAATCTGCATATGGACTTAGATGTACAAACAGTACTGAAATACACATCCTCTTTAAAGAGAATGTGAACAGCTACAGTTTTAGTGCCAGATTATAAACATAGCATTCATATTTTCCAGTTACAATTATGTGGAGGTGAACCCACAATGTCATTGTCCATTTGCGACATATCTTGGCTCAAAAGTGTCCAACACCAAAATCAGCTGGATTTTGATTAAGCTCTTAATGAAAAGATATATATATGCATCCTAAAGATAAACGATTGTCAGTTCTTATCGCATTAAACATTATCTTTAAATATTCCAAAAATAGAAAATGTGAGAACAGACATCATTTTCACTTCGGTCTAAAAATGGGTCTGGACTTGTCATTGAGACAACAGCAAGGGAGAAGGAGAATGACATGGAATGGGCATGGCCTATAGACTGGATGCAAAAGTTATCCTGAATTTTCACTGTGTTCTGTCAGAGGCCTTTCTTCTGTAACAGAGGTTAAAAGAAATGCTTTGTGTAAAAATCAGAAAATTAAAAACAAATCATAGAATCACAGAAACACAGAATCATATACAGGGGTTGGAAGGGACCTCTAGAGATCATCTAGTCCAACTCCGCTGCCAAAGCAGGTCAAATAAGGTCAAAATTCATCTGCCCAATATGCAGCAAAAATAAGTTATGAACAAAATAAGTTTATGTACATAAATTACTAATCTTTTAAGTGATTTATTTTATTTTTCAGTTTCAGAGTTCAGCTAGATTAGTTCACTTTTGTTGCTGAATTTGATTATGCTTTTCAAATAGGAAAATGGCGACCACAATTCATTGTTCTCCTCTAGGTCATCATTTGTATGCTTTGTCAAAATATGTGAGTATAGGTTTTCAAAAGCAGCAGAACAGACTAAGTTAAAAGGATTCGGACTGCCCTTTAGCTGAGAAAAATCTGTGTGGAGAAGTGCAAACTGCTTTTTTTCTGCAGAGAACCCCAGGTGCATTCCCCTGCAGAAAAAGCAAGTCATCTGGGCTGTAAGGCTGGGTATGGGATCTCACACAGATCTCTAGCGGGGTAGCTTTTGTTTAGCTTTGTTTCTTAGCTGCTGCCTTGAGAAACCTTGTTCAAAGGCAATGGCACTGAAAAGGTTAATAGGAATTACTGGTGAAACAGCATAGCTCATGGATGTTGCATCTATCTGCATCATTAGAGTCACATCAAAATAACAGCCTGCACCTAATAATAAGAAAAAAAAAACACAAAAGAAACCTAACGCCAGATGTTGACGAGATGCCAGGATGGAGCGGGCTGCCCCATGCCTGGGCAGCTCTGCCAGTGGGAGCACCTCCTGCTACGGTGCTCAGCGAGGTGTCTCGGCCCTTCCCAACATCGATTCCAGGAAAACAAGGAAGTTTCAGATTCCCAGAGGCCAAATTCTTTCGTTTGGGCCAAATCTTCAGAACAGTAGCTGAACAATGGATGTGTGCAGCAGGATGAGCATCTCCAGCACCTGTCTAATCCCCAGCATACTCCATTGTCGAGTGCTCCCAGACTGAAAGACGAAAGGCTCTTCCATTCCCTGTCTTGAAGCCTCCTCTGCCCCAAAAGAAGGAGACATTTTATCACAAGTGATATTTTTACGACAACCTTACAAAAGGGATATTTGATTTTTTTTTAACAATGCCTCACTATCTGTGTTTATTTTAGCCTAGTCACAGTCCTGTTACAACTTTTTTATCAGACCTTGAAAACTGAGTAGAAAAGTAGATTACTGCCTTTTCCTTCCACTTTTGGAAAGCTGGAATCCAATCTAACTCCAAACATGAAATATACTTTTGTTACCAGAAGATTGCAGCAGAGGTTAGTAGCAATGCATATTTTGTAGTATATTTTCTCTGAAGGGAGAGTTCACACTACAGCTATTCAAACTGTATAGTGTGTGAATACAGGACAAAAATGAATTTAGTTTCCATTTTTCCGCTCATCAGAGTTGAAGACTAAATGCAAAGTTCAGATGCAGATAAAAATTTCTCCAGGTCTGAATCTAGTATGTGGGGCTGCTTTAACAGCTCACAGGAACAAACTTCACATTAATTGAAAAGGCCATGTATCATTACTTGTGAGAAGTATAAATGAGCACCTATTTTCTTGGAAAGTGAAAGTCTTAATTCTATGATAGTAGTAATTGTAATAGTGCAGTAAGTTTATGATAACCTTATTTAATTAGTTTGGCTAACTTGGCTTTTGTGACTTACAGGCTGGGTCAGAAAACTGAAAGCACTTTTTAGGTTATTTGTTGACAATGGTTATTAACAGTTATAACACTGAACTGAAAGTTTATGTAAGACTGTGATTTCACCCTAAAGCAGGACTGCACCTCCAGTATTGTTTTAAATTATAATTGTTTCTTGTCTCTAGATCAAATAAAGACAGTTTTTTTAGAATGCTTATACTTTTTAATATATTTTTTCAGCACAATTTTATTTATATTTGTAAGGAAAAAAAAGCTCTTCCAAAATTTTTTCAAAATCTTGTATAATTTTTTTTGGTTGTTATTGCTTCTGCTGCTCATTCAGTGCTCACATGTTGCACTGAGGACAGCACCAGATAAAAAACCGAGCTACTGAGTGCAGACACACAGCATGATTAATCAGAGAGCGTTTAATGTGTGGTATGTATTGGTCTCAGCACACCAGCAACAGCTAAATCTGTAGAAATACCAAAAAAGGAAAGGAGGTTTGGGTTGGAAGGATAAAAGGTAGATCTATGGATGCAGACAGAGGGCATACCTAAAGTCTGAGTGGCACTGCAGAGAGCACAGAATTTTTGGAAAGCATAAGCAGTGTGAGTTGAAAACTCATCTTATGTATCAGTGAAGGGTGGAGCAGACCTCCTAGTAATGAATGAAGGAGAAAGGGAATATTCCAGGGGACAAATATTTTGTTACATGGAGTAGAAATGGGTAATTAGATGGGATGCAAAGACAAGCATCACATAGCCAAGGCAACGGATAGTTATCTTGATAACAGCATTATGAACACATAGGAGTGCACTAAGGTTTTTGCAAGTAACATAACAGTATGTTTTAGCTGTGTGGATGAATAGGAAAGTGTGTGCATCTGAAAGGCTAAATGAGAAGGGTGGAAGTAGCTTTAAGACCTGAAGGAAGCTTAAGAGCTGTTTTGTCCATGCTACACTTGAACTAGCAGCTTGGCATCAGAGAGGCAAGGCTAGCTGAGGTTTGGCGGAGAGCAGAACGGCGTATCTGTTGTTTAGCCCAAGTACAATCTTAACTGAGGCAGAAGACAAAAGGAAATTAAGTTTTCATCAGACCTGGTGCTCTATAGACAGCATTTAGGAGTCTAAGAGAGACAGAATAAGACAAAGAAACGAGGAGTATCTGCAAACTTTTTAGAGATGGAAAGTGCATCCCAGAAGTGGCTACAGAGAGAAAAGGAGAAAAGAGGAAATTGTAAAACATGGGACAATATAATATCTTTTGTGAGTGTGTTAAGTCCTGGTCTTGATTAGTCCTCTGAGGCAAAGAACTCATTTTGCAAAGCTTTACTTCTTTTGCAGCACTGATCTTTTCTTCCTGCTGCAAGCAGAACAAAGTTCTAAAAGATGAAGTTTCAAATTTAACCCATACAAAGAGTACCTGAGTGTGTTTCAGCATGCTACATGTGTGACATTTAAGCCTGCAGAAGCCTCACGAGGGAAAAAAAAATTGTTATGTGTATTTGCACAGTTATTTGTACCACACACAGAGACATCTCGGCATTCTTCTGAACTCACAGCTTTCCTTTTCTTATATATCCATCTTCCTTTCACTGTGCTGCTGCAGAAAAAATTTGTTATTTTTGCCTGCATTATTTCTATTGGGAGGAGAAGGAAATTGTGTTTTTCACTCTTGGGAATGTTAAGTAAACAGCAGTAAAAAAATTCTTGTCTGGAAGATTATATGTATAGAGTTCTTTCTTTGTAACAGGAAGTGAAAAGTTAAAAAGATCTGCAAAGAATGAGGAGACTTTCTGTGCTTTCTTTCAAAGGCAACTCTGGTGTCCTCTTACCAAAGGAGAAAAATCAATTGGGAGTGTTGAGAAAAAAAGGGAAGGTGGTGCAAGTGATGATAAATGACTCAAAATCAACATAGTCACAAATAATTTCACAGAGCAACACTTGAAAAGAAAATCAAGGAATAAGGAATTCTAATGCAGGCAGTCATATTTTTGGAACTGTAATGTTGAACAAATAGTTCCTTTTCCAGAGGAATGAATGGATGCAGCTTTACAGGGTCCTATAAGCATTATGAATTTCAAAAATCCTCTACTTCTCCACTGGAAATCAGTTTGGGACAAGGAAAGTGAGGCTCTGAAGCTTGTTATATAGTCTGCATCAGGAGAGGACTTTAAGGGAAGAAAGGCTAGATGGAATGAATAACTCTTAAGTTTAACTAGAATATTGTTGATTCTTTCCTGAGACAAGTGGATGGAACAGATGATCTCTTCTGCAGCTCTATACTGCCACAATTTGAGGGAGCAGGAGCTGACGTTTAGAAGATAATGTCAAACACCTAAATGATCGAACAAATACTACTGTATGCACCTCTCAGTGCTTATGATTAGTTGCGAGATCAGAGATGACAGGGTACACGTTGCAAAAAATCACTCCGTGCACTGGAATAATATAATGTATTAGAAAACAGTAACTCATTTGCACCAACTATAATACTGTTAAATTATTTCAAAATCAGATGTGAGAAATCGGAATTCAAATGTTACAGAAGCAGTAGTGAGTATACAGATAGGTAAAACAGAGTTTAAATCATCCCCGTTTCTCATTTAAAGATGACTGCCTTCTATTATTATAGTCTACTTTTGATACAGCTGATCAGGTCTAAGAATAGATCTGCTAGAAAAATGCTAGTCAGCAGATGACCAGCATTTCTTAATGGCTCTAAAAGTTAAGTAACAGAATGTATTTTCTAGATGCATTTGAAAATTGAAAGAACTGATTTAAAAGATATGTAAGATATAAACAGCCTTTGAAATTGTGTAAAGACTGGCTCTAGCCCTCATTATTCTGTTCTTTCTTGTTCAACACCAAAATAAAACATTATCAGAAAGATTTTTTTAATTATTCCTAGTTTCTATTCTTGGCCAGAATGTATATCTTTAAAAAAAGTCTTAAATCTAGAGTAAGAAAGAATGACTCCTACGGCAACCATATAATCCCGTTGATGAATGTATCATTTTTAGAGAAACAATCAAGTCAGTTCCAAAGCACTAATGTGATAAGGATGCTGGCTTTTATAAAATGACCTCGTATGAAGCAGGACAGGCTAAACAAGACTTTGCGCAGGTTCTTGGCAGTGTATGTTGATCCTTCTGTAGAATTTGGCCAATGTAAGTGAACTGAGAACAGTTATAAAATAATTGGTATGGGACATACCAATATTCATCAACAGCTTTTTCACCCTGGTTGCTCAAATGCATGACCCTTCTGTAGAGATAATGAGGAAAATGAAATGGCAATTTTTGAAAGCATAAATGATCTACCTCCACGTATTCCAGTCTAACACTTTTTTTTTCCTGTTTCCCCTTCTTTGAAAAACATTTTTTGGTTTTACTAATGAGTAAGAAGACAAGATGTACTGAGCCATGAATTGTCTTTTTCTCTCTTCTAGTTAAAACACTGAAAGATGCGAGTACAATTATTCATGCTGAAGATTGGGAATATCTTTCAAAATGAAGGGCACTTGCCAAAAATCTGTCAAACTATAAGTGATCCAAGTCTCACTCAAGAAATCATCTATTAAACGCAGTGACCTAGTAACCTCATTTTTCCAGAAAGACCATTGGGCAGTTTATGGCAGTTCAGTCCAAGAGATTTATAAAACTTTTAATTTCTTTGGAGGTCAGACAGTAAAATTTCCGACCAAGAAGCGATAGAAAATCACCAGCAATTTAAGCAGCAGGTACTGTTGCCAGATGAGCCTCTGTATATTTTGACAGCCTTGTTAATGTTCAGCTCTTACTATTCATGATTACATTCAGGAACTGTGTAAGATGGGCTTTCACACAGGATTTTATTTTGTTTGAGTCCTCCAATACTTCATACACACTACCGGGAAAGGAAATCTCTTTCGGTATTTTGTAAAAGTGAAACTATACACAGATTATTGGACATTTGCTCAAGATACTTAAGAAAAACATCATTTTAATATAAGCCAAATATTGCAGTAGCTGTTGCCTTACAAATATTCATAATAATAATCATTATCAATCTGCTTTCCATGGCAGTGAAGTCCCTAAATTGAGCCAGGATCTCAATTTGCAGTAATGTTAAACTGGTAGAGGCTTTCCTACCATTTTGAAAAGAGTATGAGAGAGAACAAATTAATCATACAATCATGGATGGTAGAAACATATTAAAACATCCAGCCAGACTCCTTGCCATTCGTTTGTGCTTTATTGTACATCCTGCAGTACTCTGACAGTCTGGTTTTCAAAAGCTGTAGTCTTAAAAGTGATAGGTTACCATTACTTTCTCTTAAGAGTGTATGAGAATCTCGCTGATAAAGAGGATTTCAGAAGTTTAGGAAATGAATGCTGCTGCCACAGTGAGGAACGAATAGTTCCAAATATATATAGGAACGTTGGGGGTTTTTTGAAGCGATTTTTCATGCAGTCTCCATCTGACATGTCTGTGCATGTGTCAGTTTATCTGTCATTGTTTTGGAGATGGAATATTTTCTTTAATAATCACCTCCTTCATTTTCATTTTAAGAATTTTAAAATTGTGCCTGACCAGAGGATTTAGCATTTAGTGTTGGTAATGTATCCCTGAAATTGGTGCATTGTCTTGTAAGGGCCAAGAACAGCTTGTAACAAGATGGAGAATACTATTTTGCCATAGAATGTGTTAAGTTACTCAGGTTATTCTACGTTTAAAGATGGTGTGTTCTTTGGGAACCCATGAGGAGGTGGAAACTGGTCCTTCTGTGAGAAAGCTGCACAGCAGCTAAGATAGCACTTAGCACTGAAGGCTCTCCAGGGTCCAAGCGTGACACACATATTCGCAGTATATTTTGCTATTAATGACCAACGTTTGTATAGAGCAATAATTCTGAGAATAAAGGAAGTGCTAAAACTCAGATTCGGTTGCTCAAAATGGCATCTTTATTGCTGTGCACCAAGAGGGATTCAGAGAAAGCAGTTCTGCAGTGGGCAAAGGAGACGGATGTAGTGCCCCAACCCCAGAGGCAAATTCCATTCCACCCCATCTGCCACCTCAAATGCCAAGTCCTGGAAATGCCACTGTTTCCAAAGGAGCAGACATTAACCATGTGTGTGAATCTTTAGTCATTAGCAAAAATTATTCAAAAAAAAAAAAAAAAAAAAAAGCCTTTGTTTGGTTTTCATGAATTACCAGAGCACAGAAAAAGGCCAAGGCTGGATATGAATTATATGACTGTGCCACTAACTGATGTGTTCCTAATTTCTGTCTTGGAATATAATGAATGCCTTTCAATAAGACAGTCATTTAATTTCATTCACCTCATAAAGGCATTTGACAGAAGCAAGGTGTAAGAAGGGATTCTGCTCTGGTTTGTTACGGTTCTGGCAGACCCCCTGTCATTGTGTTCAGTGACGAAGGGCTGTACAGAACCTGTATGGTGTGGGATAAAATACAAATTCACAGTGTACAGCCGTGGGCAGCAGATGCTATCCCCAGACTCCTGGAGCTGAGGATGTGCAGAGGCAGCACAGAGCTGGTCTGTGGTGCACATGCCTTCCTCCAGAGTAGTCTGGCTACCACGAAAAGTGCCTCTTGTCCTCCTCCTCCTCTCTTCTCCCTTCCTCCTCCTCTTCTCTCTTACCACCACAGGAATTATGAACATGTTCCTGTTGCTGCTCCTCCCACCAGTAAATGACAGAAGAAAACGAATACCACTGAGGTCTGAAAGAGGTGCTGGGTGTTAGGGAACACGAGCTGTGCCCTTCCTTTGCCAGACCTTCGCACTCGGTTTCACTTTGCTGCTTTAAGGGATTGTGTCCCCATTTGCCGAGGTGAGCTCAGTGCACAGCAGCGATTCAGAGCAGCTCTTTGAACTGTGCTCCTGCTCTGAGGAACTCCTTTTTGTTTTTTTGTTTAATTTCTGTAAGTGATAAGAAAATGTGTGCTCCTCGCAGGTGGCTCCTTCTGGCAGGTGCGGAATGGCCCTTTTCAGTCGGGATCCTGCTCCACACGTGGTCATTCCCTTTCTGCCCAACTTCCTCAGATGTGCACCAAATTGCAGAGAGATGAGTACCAACTTTGCATAATGTGAACAAGAAAGCCTCTCAGTGCTACTTCCCGTTTAATTCAGACAAAAAAAAAAAAAAAAATGAGATACGTAGGACATAAGTAAGGGCAGAATAGAGCCCTTAATCTTAATTATGCATTCTGCAGTATTATAAATGACTAAAGATTACTTCCAATGTTTGGTATAATCTTACAGTGTGCAGATGTGGTTCTCTTTGGTATATGCCATCTTTACTGAACTCACAATTTCCATAATGCTGTCACATTCTGCATGGGAAGCAGATTTGCAGATAGGTAATCCATGTAAGGTATTTTAAAGACAGCTTATTAAAGGATTGAGGCCTGCTGTTAAATTGCATATGCTTTCAATTGCTACGAGGAGCAAACAGTACCAAGAAGTACAATAATTTAGCAGCGGCTGGAGAAAGGCCTATTTAAACTTTTGATGACAGATCCTTTAAACTTTTCCTTTAAGTTCTTTTCTGCTTTGTGTCTGGCCCCGTGTAGCACGGCGCTCGCTTTTATTCCGTGTCGTTTTCCCAGCGGCTCCGACGTACGGCGGCAAAGACGCTGAAATACACTCCCGCGCTGATAGGCGCGCAGCGCTCGGCCGCGGGGCGCAACGCGGGGCGCGCTCCCGACGGCGGCAGCGGGACCGCGCAGCGGCTCTGCCCCGCTCTGCGGCGGCGGCGCGGGGCCGCGTCCCTCCACCCGAAACGAGAGGGCTGAGCCCGTCCTTTAGATCGAGTCCTTAGACCCGGGGGCTGAGGCGGGGGTTGTTTGGGTCCGTTTGTTTTCCCGAGATAAGGAACCAAATGAGCGTAGAGCTCTGCGTTCGGCGAGGGCCGCGCCGTGGCTGCGTGGGGTGGCGGCCCGAGAGGGGAAACGTGCTGATGCCGCCGGTCCGAGCCGCTGCGGAGTGCGATGCAGGGGATGGGGGCTGCTGCCGCCGCTGAATTCCGGCCCTCCTATTATGGCACCTCGTGAGTTGCACCGTGAGAAGGAAATCATTTCTGAAAAATACGTCTATAACCTCCCGCCGCAAGCGCGGGTATATTTTATTTTATACTCCACATGTAAAACTAACAGTGTATTGTGGGAGAAGCTGCGAAGGGCAGAACAGTGAAACAGTAACAACAACAATAATAATAATCTCTGAGAATTAAAACATATGGTTGTTGTTTTTGTTTTTTTTTTTTCCCATAACGGTTCTGTGTGACCCCGTGCAGCGAAGCAGCAGCAGTACTGAATCTATATCTGGCAGAAAAAAAAATGTTTTCCTCTAGAGGACTCTGAACATCTTTCCAAACAAATATACTGTGGTACTGAGCTTTCTTGATCGTTTCTTTGCTCTTACATTTTTCAGCTTCATTTTGTAGTTCTATTTTAAAATATTTGTACTTGCAATTATTCTTTTCCTGTGTAAGTTCTAGAGGTTAATGTACAGATTATGAATTGCATTTGATCTTCATTTAAAAAATGGAGGTACGAGACCTTATTACGTATGGTTTGGTCTGAAATCCATCTTCCTCAAATAATTTCATGAGCCCCAAATGCCAAATACAAACTTTGCTCAATCACGATGCTTTGAACGTGTGTCGCTGTAAATATCAGCATACTTTAGATGAAGAAAATTACCACGTTCAGCAGTCAGTTCAGGGCAGTACCTGACAATGTTCTTTTTAAACCCCATATGCACTGGAACGTACTTCTAGTAGCAAAGCAGTGCTACTGATGCTTCTAAACAGGAACTCTGAATTAACATCATGCCAATATTATCAAATACCTACATTTCACCCTTGGACTGCAAATGTCACACCGAGTCACAAATAATTAAACTAGTTTAAAATTAAGCTGAAAAACGCTTAAAGAAAATATCTCCGTTTGAATTATTTCTTACAGGCTGCATGGAGATCTCACTGCAGTGTTTCTGCTGTCACTTCGTCTTAATGGTTAGGGTTGCTTTTTTTTGTTGTTGTTTATGGGAAACACTGTGTAAGACAGCAAGAATTTTGGGTCTTCTCTTTTTTGTGAAGGTCAAACTAAATTCAGAATTATAACTGAAAAATGAAATGTAAATACCTAGATCTTTGATAACAAAGTAATTAAAATGTATGGTTTTGCCTACTGTGTATAATAAGGGCTTATATTTGATCAACCATAAAAGTTATTTAATCATTTTAACCTTGGAATACTACCCCACGAAAAACTACTTAATGGAAGTTAGCTGAGAAGCATTAGAGTATCACAACATCAAGAAGGCTGAGCGAGAGGGCACGGAAAATTCAAGCACAGCTTATTTCTGCCATAATACTATAGCAGGTTGCATGGCAACCAGTGGCTCTGGATTTTGAAGTTACTTTATCCTTATTCAATGAGCAAAGACTTAGCCTGTATTTATTTTGGTAATTTCTAGAATTAATCAGGTATTTAAGGCCCACTCTAGCATAAACTTGCTGTGATTTCACGATCGACGAATAAATGTTTACAAGTGTGGTTCAGAGAACATCTGGAAGAACAACGGAGCTTGGCTGCTCCTCGTGGCGTTGCGGGCAGCGGGCAGCAGACAAGTGCTGGGATCAGCACTCGTTTTTAAGCAAGTGTGGGCTTGTGAGCAGATCCGTGTGATTTAAGTCAGTCATTTTAGGTGGACACTAGAGTTGTCAAAAAAAAAAAAAGATGGTATTTCATTTTAATTTTCCATTAAGGAGAAATTTTAAGAGAATTTTAATAGTAATAAGCTGTAATCACGAGCCAAAGTCACAAAGACCATAACGTGGTATGTCCATTCGTTACTTTTGAGAATATGTTAACGTAAAAGTCTCAACAATTTGTTTATAGTATTATTTAATTTTGGTTGCTATCTTTAAAGTATGAATGTAACTCTTTCACTGTTCTGTTAATATGTCTAGAATTTGGCCAAATAGCTCAACATCCACTGATCTTACTGAAACCAGAGTGTATTAAGAGCACTCATAATTACACAGGCATGCAGTACACAGTATAATTCCTTTAATGAATGAGAGATATGCTTTGGTCAGTCATTTAATAAGCACTTTAAATAAAAGGCCATTTTCTTGAATATATGAAAGATACTCAAGATATTTCCACAGCTGAGAAGCAGTATGTATTCATCTAGCGAAATATACTATCGTAATGCTTACACAAATAAGGACAGGATTAGGATGCAAGTATTCTTTTTGTGCGTTTCATTTGCTAAGATGTTAACGTTTATACAAAGTAGACACTGACATAAATTATCTCATACACAGCATGAAAAGTGTCAATAAATGAAGACAGGTTTTCCCAGCCCTGACTTGCACAATGCACCTCACCAGCCTAGTGTTGAATGGCATTTTTACGTACATTCATGAACTCTGTGGATGTATTTGACGGCTGTGCCATTTTATTTTAAACACAGTTTGGCTCAAAAGGAGGAAAACATCCAGAACAAGAACTATTTTTGCCCCAGATGAAGATAGGAAATGATAGTTACGTTGTTATGAAAGTGGAGATGGGAGATTAGATGTTTTTTTCTTTTAAAGCAGTAAAATACTTAGGCAATAAAGTGCTGTTTCCAGAAGTGCTGTTAGATCAAGTCCAGAAAATCACAGTGAGATACTCAGCATGCTCCTTTGGTGGAAGTGGGCCTCCAGCCACTGCTGGCTTTGGAAGGCCTTCAATCCAGGGCAGGCCACCAAAACACAGACTTGCAGAACTGCTTCTGTGTAGTGCCATCCAGGCAGTAGAAGGGGTCCATGGCTGTCTGTTTTCCAGGGATACATTGAAGTTGAAGTCTTGTGTGTCATGTGGCACATGGCAAAGTGTCTAAAGTGTGTGAATTCCTGACAAATAAAGTCATCATTCTTTACAGTAAAAGTACAGTAAAGTTATTTTAAAAATACATAATTTATTTTGTCGAGATCTCTAATAACAAGCTTGTACTTCTGGGAGCTGTGAATGTTGTTAAAAATATATTATAGCTTCAGTGATGACAGTTTAAAAGTTATTACAACAAAATACTTTATGTCAACAATAAGCTACTGTAATTTAGGGAAAATGAAACATTTTCCCCATGAGCCAGTTGTGTTTTCTTTGAACACAGGAGGAAATAAAAAGTATTAAACATTTCATGTTTGAACTATTGGTCTTGTTTGAATAAGTGTTTCTAAGTTTCCAGAAATCAGTGAATCTGGGTGACCTCGTTTTAAATTAGAAAGCCTAAAACTAAACAGAATCATTATCTGCAATTCCATAGCATTTGATATTAGTGAAAATAGTTGGTGTGGAATAAGTAATTCTGGCATTAAGGAGTGTCTGAATTTCCTCGCCTCTGCCCTGTGTGAGGATCATGCTGACCTGTGCAACTGTCTCTTCTCTCTTCTTTTGGGTACATTAAATAATGGTGTGAGCAATCAAATGCAATGTAGATACTGCCTGTATGCTGTACTGTCATACTTTATGGTACAGGTAGATGTGTATGTAACATAGGAAGGCTGCCACGAGTGTTGTTGCAGAGGAAGCACAAGCTTGGCATCTTCTCATCCCACGGTGCTTCAAGCAGGGGATGGCTGCAGCGGTAAGCTAATAAAACTGATGATCAAAGCACTGTTGTACTTGACCTGCAGCCTTGTTGTAGCTACACTTCAGAAAAAAAAATGCTAGAAATTGTTTTATCATAGGAGTGGATGGCTGAATTTTAAATAGTACTTTGAATCAGTCATCACTGCAGCTTTTAATTCTGTCTGTATTTTTAGGCTTGGTGACTACACAAAAGGACAGAGTTGTTCAAGTTCTGAATTGCCTTTGATATTGGCCTTCCATGTGCTGTGGAGATGGGCAATCACATTATAGCACTTAACAGGGCACTTACGCCTCTGTTTTTTTAAACAGAGGGAATTGAACATTCAACAATGCTACAAGCCAAAAATTATTATTCTAGTAAACTGCAGATACCTGTGAATGAGGGATAACACATTTGTCAGGGCTGTGGCCTACCTCAGTAACTCTGGAAAAGGAATAATGTCAGAAAGGAGCAAAGGCATGGCATTTGTTTTCACCCAAATCCTGGGCATCCATGAAAACGTGAAGGTAATTTTTTCTGAGCCTGTCAGTAAGAGTCTGAGACACAAACTGTTAAGAGCAGACAATGTCAGGCTCCATTTCTCTTTAAGTAGAGAACACAGTTAAATAATTTGCACGTTACACTGATAAAGCAGTTCTGTAGTGCCTGATTTAGTGGTTGGCAAACCTGCCCACAGCAGGTGGGGCGGAACTAGATCATCTCTGCTGTCCCTTCCAACCCAAGCCATTCTATGTAATATGTGAATCGGATTCATGTGTTAAGACCAGAGCTTAGAGAATTTTTCTCTTTCCTTGCATTGGACAGTAACTGCTTTTTCAGAGCAGTCTTCCACATGTTGTGACAATTAGCATCTCAGATGCACTGGACACAAACTTGTTAGCTATGTTTTCCCCATGCTATGCGAGGACATTTTCCAGTTTCAAAAATGTTGCCAAATTACCGAGTATTCATTTAGAGTTTTAAATCTCAAAAACTCGGTTACTTTTGCAAAGTGTCAGTATTGTTAGATCTTCTACTGGCCTAGTGTGTATCGCCTCTCAAAAATCCATGGAACCAAACATTCAAATGTTTTTCTTCATTCACATTTCTCTTTTTGAAGGTTGACTATATTGACGGTGTCAGAGAACACAGCGGCTAGTAGTACAAGTGTAAACTGTCATTGAGTCCTTTTCTTCTGCTTAATGCTGAGAAAGGTCATTTACTGAAATAACATAGTTAGTAAATGATGAGCCCTGCAGGAAAGGACCAGGACTGGAAGGACTGCAGACAATATGTGCTCATTGCTAGAAAAAGAATCTCACAGACTGAGGACTAACCCCTAATGCTTCCTGTCCATGAGTTTTCATACTGACACCTCTGGGATTACAGAGTACTTTTGCAGCCAAATGCTCTGTTGATTTACATTCCTGGAAAATCCACTCACTTAAGGAAGGTTGGGTAATATAAACAGCACAGTTCATTCTTATTTTCCAGGCTCAGTGCTGCAGTAAGGTGCATCGAGCGCCCTTTCAAGTTTGCGCTTTTGTCTCACGTGGCTTTGATTACTCTCATGTCTCTGTACCTCAGCGTTTCTGATGTATCCAACTTCACAGCAACCCTGTGTAATACAGAGTATACTATATGACTTTTCAGTAGAAGGACTGAGATCCAGAGAAAATAAGGATGAGATTTGTGAAGGCATTTTAACCCTTTACAATCAGATATGCTTCTGACAGAACTCTCAAGTGTTTCTAGCAGCCTGGCTGTGAGGAATGTCCACAAGTGGGAACCTGCACATGTGTAGAAATTCAGCATGTATGGAGGGGTCTTCTATCTGAAAATCTGATCCAACACAGTTTGCTCAAGATCACACAAAGTAACAGCAGCACAGAAGGGAATTGAGCCACTTCACTGTAAATACTGGCATGTACCATAACCCTTAGAGCATCTCTCTTTTTATTTTTTTTAATTGCAATTTAGGATCTGCAGTAAATATATTCTAACATTTTAGGAAGTAATTTTGAGTTGGATGCTTTACTGCTTGATTTCAATGTGAATCATTCCATGGATAGTCTAATACCACTTGGGTATGACTTTTCCTTCATTTCTTAAACATTCAGCCTCCTCTGAAGACAATGAAGCTATACAAGAGTAAAAGGGAGATGCTAGAGGGAGGTTAAGTTCTTTAAATTATAAAGTAAATTGGCAATGGTGACATACTGAGACACATCCCAGTCCCCATGTACTAATTGGATGGTGCTAAAAAAAATATTAGAGAAGTATGTGAAATTCCAGGTCTTCCAGGCAAAGCATAGTCATAGTTTTAGACTGATATTAATACCACGGGTTGGGCATGTTTTGTGTGTATTTTTTTCTTCTTTCTCCTACTGTGGTGAAAGTCAGATACCCAAAGGGAAGCAGAATTAATTAAAGTTTTTGATGAATATTGGACCACTACTGGCATTTGCCTCAGGATCAACAGGTAGGTTCTTTATGAGGGAAAACATTATTGAGGAAGGTTGCTTTCCTTGTGCAGATCAAGTTGTGCTTTTAAAAAATAAAAGAAGTCAGCTGGTGGTCTTGCTTTTAATTATCGAGACTGTGAGAATTCGAATGACATATTTGCCTCATTTACTTAGAAGATATTCTTGTATTTATTAAATCATTTGAAGAACATCTGTAACATTTTGATAAGATTTTCTTTCTCATCATGAGAAGCAGGCTGCATTTCAATACCAGGAAGTACTTGTATTACGAAGTATTTCCCAGTCCATTTACACGAGAACAGTAATATATATGTCAGTTGCTCCAAAAGTAATGCCTGCTGTTTATTTCCATGGAAACTGCAACATATGAAGAGCACAATAACGGTATTTGATAGAGCAAATTCTCAGCTACAAAACAGTGTTTTTCAACATAATCACCGCCATTCACTTTGCATTTTCATCAGTGACAAATAAGAGCCTGCATGCTGCGCTCATAGAAACCTGCGTGGCCATTCTGAGTGTGACTTGTCTTTTATGTCACTGTTGCCACTGCTGAAACACATCACCCACCACTTCACTGTGCTCGCATCCACTGTTCTGTCTCCATCAACATTCAACAAGCATCAATGAGTGTCAGTGGGTGCTGCTTTTTCTGCATGGAGGAAATCAGAGACATAACTTAGCTCCATACACACATCCATGTCGTATGCCATTTTGTCTGTCCCTCTGCCATCTGTCACACAGCAACAGCATGTGACAGAACACTGGCAGGAAAGTTCAAACTCTACTGCCGTACCACCAACATCTGCCTCTGATGTTGTGGGCCAACGTAATAAAATAAGAGGCATTACTTTTGGAGAAGCCTTCATAGAGGTACAATTCACCAGTCTTAATAAATGGGATATCTATTAAGAATATTGGACATAGGCAGTAGCATAGCATCAGATTAAAGGAGTGAATCTCAATTGTAAATTATTATTTGGCGTTTCTCTTGATCAGTACTAGATCACAAATTTTCTTAGCATTTTTTTCCCGGGATTTGCCTTACAAAGGAAGAAGTCTGTACTGTGTTCAGAAGGAGCCAAGTTCAGTTTATTTATTAAGGAAGAAGTACGGCATTTTTTAACACCAGTTGTTAAATAACTTAGAAAATCCTGGCTGCCGTGGTGATGTGATTTTCTGTACTGTTCATGGGTCAAATACAAATATTTCAAATAAAAATTGTTCAACATGCATAGAAACAGTCTTCATTCTTAAGATCCATCAAAAAGGATTTTAAAGTAACTTGAAATTTCATCTCACTGAAACTTTAAAGCTTTTGTGTTGTGAGCACTGTCTTTGGGTGTCTGGAGCAGGGCAAAGGTCCAGTGTCTCAAACTAAATTTTTATCTATTGCTTAGGTTGAAAAATCACAGTTCATGTGAGCCAGGTGTGACATCCAGACAGAGTCAAAGAGCAGAGTATCACAAGGAGCAGAGGGGATGTGCATACACTTCTGTTTATTTTAGGAGTCCAAAAGCTAAACTTGATTTTCTAACGAGGTTTTGCATTGTCTGCTTTTTCCAATTCAGAAATCTAAAGCAAATCTCACGTTCAAAGGTTGACTGATACACAACATGATATTCTGCTGTGAACCAGATGAGGCATAATAATTTCAGCAGGAATTTAATTATTCATAGAATCATGGAATCCATAGAGTTGGAAGGAACTTTTAAAGGTTATCTAGTCCAGCTCCCCTGTAATGAACAGAGACATCTACAGCTAGATCAGGTTGTCCAGGGCCTGACCCAGCCTTGTCTTGAAAGTCTTCAGGGATGGGGCACCCACTGCATCTCTGGGCAACCTGTTCCAGTGCCTCACCACCCTCACTGTAAAAGACTTTTTCCTTATATATAACCTAAATATACACTCTTTGAGCTTGAAGCCATTCCCCCCTGTTCTATCACAATAGAGCCTGCTAAAGAGTCTGTGCCCTTCTTTCCTGTAGCTCCCCTTTAATACTGGTCACCTTGCAGCCTTCTCTTCTCCAAGTTGAACTGCTCCAGCTATTCTAAAGCTCTTAAGCATGTGCAAAGTTGTGTATACATGTATGCATATAGAGATGTGTATATGTGTGTGCACATGTATGCATGGTCTCTGTGTATACATAAAACAGTAGGCACCTATAGTTGTATGTTTACAGCTATAAGCACATGCATATGTGCCTTGTCTTTCTCAATTCACACACCATATGAATTACATAATTCATAATTCTCTATAATACAGAGAGAGCTAGAAGAAACTTTTCTGTGAAGTACTAAATACCTTAATTCCTCCTTAATTTTGGCAGGTGGTTTGTATTTCTTTTGAATGTTTATAAACAGCATATATTTATCATTGTCAATTTTTTTTCATTTGTATTATCATTTTTCCTTTTAAAATAGAATATTTACTATAAAGGAACTAATAAAGTATTTTTTTCAGCTCTTTAGTATGGTTTTTCACATTATTTGATTGATACCTAATTATTCCACCAGTTAAAAATTACTGATCCAACAAGTAGAAACAAGATCACCTAAAATTTAAAACAATATATAAAACATCCATCTGTAAAGCCTGTATAAGAAAGTCATCTACTAAAACTTTGTGGTCAGAACAAAGGAGGGGAAGAGTTCTTGCTAGAAAAAAGGCAATGCTTGGTAGTTTATTTCTGCAGAGTACTAGGACATTTCAAGAGCTACTTAAATCTGTGGTGACACAGTGTATACTCATACGAGTATTTCATTTCCATTTAATTTCTCTAAGTCAGCCATGTCAGATCTGCATTATTATTCCTGGACTTTCTTCATTTGTCCAACTCTCAGATTTCTTTGTATCTTATCTTCTTCCCAAGGACACTGTTGATTTTCATCTTTTCCTTTTAATATATTTATTTGTACTCCCTCATCATCCATAGGCACTAACCGTGAGTCAAGAACCCGCTGTGCTCCAGATATGCTAAATGCTGCTTGGTCTTTCACAGCCACCTCTCCCACTTCTACATTTCCTCACAATTTTCCAGTTGAGATTTCTTCATTTCTCCTTTTTTTTGTCATATCTCCTCCCCTCTACACTGTTTTATTTTTCTGTCGAAAACATTTTCACATTCTGCAGTACTCTAAAAAATATTTGCTTTTGTAAATCTTCAGAGATACTTCCATGTGCTACAGAAGCTGTTGCTTCTTCTTAGAGCACTCTGAATCATCCCTATCCTCCCAGCCCATACTTTTGCCCTTAGTCCATTTAAGTTTTTCACCTTTGCATCATCATCACTCTTGTCCTTTTCTCTTGGAGATATTTACTACCAACATACAACAACATTTTACTTCTCTCTCTTAATCTCAGATTCTAAAAGAAATTATTTCCTAATGCATCCTAATGGAAGTATTTTGTGACTTCTGTTTTGGACATTTGGGTGCTACAGCCTTCAGGCTGAAAATGTATACCAGAAGGATTTTTTTTCTCTTCCATTTTGATTTAACAATTGGAATGTTATAGATAGGCAATTACAGTACTTTGTAGCAATGCAATAAACAATGTGTCAGTGGAAAATAGTTATCATTTCTGGGGAACCCTGTGCTACTCCCATTATTCAAAACTTCCTCTATTCCACCAGTTTCTCCCATGGGTGTGGAGGATCCTGTGAGTGTGCATACCAACTGCAGCAGGTGTCTTTGGCACTGAATATTTAGTTGAAACCACAATAGTTTATAGATTCTGTTATGTGTAGGTTGTTACATATTCAGATGGGTGTCCATGGCTAATCATTGTATACTTTCTGTACTGTACACGGTACTGTCCATCATTCAGATCCTACTATATGTTCTTACTATCCTAAAATCCATTTTGCATGTTTGGCTGGCTGTGTTTTCCTTAAATTTCTACTATTTTAAAAACATGTTAGTAGTGGAGTTATTCCATTTTTTCTGGCTTTCCATTGTAGATAATTCTGTATATAGGAAAAAAAAAAAAAAGTTTTCCATTCGAAAAAAAGAAGAGTGATTGGGTGCTGAGTCAGTCCTGGAAACAGATCTGCACCAATTCCTCTCACTGTTCTGATGCAGCTCCATTCTGTTACTAGAAAAATATATACAAATAAACAAATTCCTCTACACAAAGGTCTTGATGCTTATAATATTAGTGATATACTTTTCCTTGAGATACCGTCTACCTCATTTCCTTCCTTTTGTCGTAGATTTTATATTCACAAAAGCTGTTTACTTGAAGCCCTGTGCACT